>NW_022262892.1:0-116481 GCF_002021735.2 Oncorhynchus kisutch | reverse complement strand
AACACCCTGTTCTGATCTGGATGTTACTCTGAAACACCCTGTTCTGATCTGGACATTACTCTGAAACACCCTGTTCTGTTCTGATCTATTGGGCGTTACTCTGAAAAACACCTGTTCTGATCTAGCTGTTACTCTGAAACACCCTGTTCTGATCTGGACATTACTCTGAAACCCCTGTTCTGTTCTGATCTGGACGTTACTCTGAACTACCCGTTCTGTTCTGATCTGGACATTACTCTGAAACACCCTGCTCTGATCTGGACGTTACTCTGAAACACCCTGTTCTGATCTAGATGTTACTCTGAAACACCCTGTTCTGATCTAGATGTTACTCTGAAACACCCTGTTCTGATCTAGATTTACTCTGAAACACCCTGTTCTGATCTAGATGTTACTCTGAAACACCCTGTTCTGATCTGGACGTTACTCTGAAACACCCTGTTCTGATCTATTGTGGACGTTACTCTGAAACACCCTGTTCT
Source organism: Oncorhynchus kisutch (assembly GCF_002021735.2). NCBI lineage: Eukaryota > Metazoa > Chordata > Actinopteri > Salmoniformes > Salmonidae > Oncorhynchus > Oncorhynchus kisutch. The sequence goes on along the minus strand of NW_022262892.1, from coordinate 115,999 downwards.
GATCTAGATGTTACTCTGAAACACCCTGTTCTGATCTAGATGTTACTCTGAAACACCCTGTTCTGATCTATATGTTAGGTCTGAAACACCCTGTTCTGATCTGATCTGGACGTTACTCTGAAACACCCTGTTTCTGATCTGATCTGGACGTACTCTGAAACACCCTGTTCTAATCTATTGTGGACGTTACTCTGAAACACCATGTTCTGATCTGGACGTTATTCTGAAACACCCTGTTCTGATCTGATCTGGACGTTAATCTGAAATACCCTGTTCTGATCTGGACGTTACTCTGAAACACCCTGTTCTGATCTATTGTGGACGTTACTCCTGAAACACCATGTTCTGATCTGGACGTTATTCTGAAACACCCTGTTCTGATCTGATCTGGACGTAATCTGAAATACCTGTTCTGATCTGGACGTTACTCTGAAACACCCCGTTCTGTTCTGATCTGGATGTTATTCTAAAACACCCTGTTCTGATCTTTTCTGAAACACCCTGTTTTGATCTGATCTACTGTGGACGTTGCTCTGACACTGTCTGTGGTCTCCATAATGAATGATGTCTCTGCTCTCCCCTCCAACCACACAGACTGTCAGGTGGTGAAGGTCCCCCACCTGGTGTTCTTAGTGTTGGGTATGGTGTCTCTCAGTGAGAACCTGTTGGTGGTGGTGGCCGTGGTGCGCAACAAGAACCTCCACTCCCCGATGTACATGTTTATCTGTAGCCTTGCCACGTTCAACACCATCTCCTCCCTCTCCAAGACCTGGGAAACCCTAATGATGGAGTTCAGCGATGTCGGACAACTGGACTCCCGAGGGGACTCCGTCCGGAGGGTTGATGACATCATAGACGCACTGCTCTGCATGTCTTTATCGGCTGCATCTGTAGCTTCCTGGCCATCGCTGTGGACCGCTACGTCACCATCTTCCACGCACTGCGCTACCACAACATCATGACCACGAGGCGAGCCGCCGCCGCCCTGGCGGGGATCTGGGCACTATGCGGCGTCGCCGGGGCGGTCATGGTGGCGTTCTGTGATGCCACGGTCATCAAGATCTTTTTCATCGTGCTCTTCCTTATCTCGCTGCTCCTCATCCTCTTCCTCTACGTCCACATGTTCCTGCTGGCTCGGTCCCACGCCAGGAAGATTGCAGCGCTGCCCGGGAGTGCCATGCCGCACCGCAGCCTCCGGGGGGCGCTCACGCTCACCATGCTATTCGGGGTGTTTGTGGTGTGCTGGGCGCCTTTCTTCCTCCACCTCCTCCTCCTCATGGTGTGTGTAGAGAACCCCTACTGTGAGTGCTACCGCTCTCTGTTCCAGCTGAATTTGGTTCTGCTGATGAGTCACGCCGTGGTCGACCCGGCCATCTACGCCTTCCGCAGCGCAGAGCTACGAAACACCTTCAGGAAGATGCTGCTCTGCTCCGACTCACCACTCTGCTACAAGGTCAAAGCTCTGTTCCACTGAAGGGCTTTGTCTGCACCCTATTCCCTAGATAATGCACAACTTTCCACCAGAGTTTTTGACCCCGTGGGGCTTGGTCAGAGGTAGGGCACTATATGGGGAATAGGGCCTTGGTTAGAGGTATGGCACTATATGGGGAATAGGGCCTTGGTTAGAGGTATGGCACTATATGGGGAATAGGGCCTTGGTTAGAGGTATGGCACTATATGGGGAATAGGGCCTTGGTTAGAGGTATGGCACTATATGGGGAATAGGGCCTTGGTTAGAGGTAGGGCACTATATGGGGAATAGGGCCTTGGTTAAAGGTAGGGCACTATATGGGGAATAGGGCCTTGGTTAAAGGTATGGCACTATATGGGGAATAGGGCCTTGGTTAAAGGTATATACACATATGTATGTATATATATATATATATATATGTATAACTATATACAGAATAGATAAATATTGTATATTATACTATATGTATAACTATATACAGAATAGATAAATACTGTATATTATACTATATGTATAACTATATACAGAATAGATAAATACTGTATATTATACTATATGTATAACTATATACAGAATAGATAAATACTGTATATTATACTATATGTATACTACAGTATGTTCGGAAAGTATTCAGACCCTTCACTTTTTCCACATTTCGTTACGTTACAGCCTTGTTCTAAAATGTATTAAATTATGTTTCCCTCATCAATCTACACACAATACCCCATAATGACATCACAATACCCCATAATGACATCACATTACCCCATAATGACATCACAATACCCCATAATGACATCACAATACCCCATAATGACATCACAATACCCCATAATGACATCACAATACCCCATAATGACATCACAATACCCCATAATGACATCACAATACCCATAATGACATCACAATACCCCATAATGACATCACAATACCCCATAATGACATCACATTACCCCATAATGACATCACAATACCCCATAATGACATCACAATACCCCATAATGACATCACAATACCCCATAATGACATCACAATACCCCATAATGACATCACAATTACCCCATAATGACATCACAATACCCCATAATGACATCACAATACCCCATAATGACATCACAATACCCCATAATGACATCACAATACCCATAATGACATCACATTACCCCATAATGACATCACATTACCCCATAATGACATCACAATACCCCATAATGACATCACAATACCCCATAATGACATCACAATACCCCATAATGACATCACATTACCCCATAATGACATCACATTACCCCATAATGACATCACAATACCCCATAATGACATCACAATACCCCATAATGACATCACAATACCCCATAATGACATCACATTACCCCATAATGACATCACAATACCCCATAATGACATCACAATACCCCATAATGACATCACAATACCCCATAATGACATCACAATACCCCATAATGACATAGCAAAACTGTTTTTTTTAAATGTTTGCACATTTATAACAAATAAAAAAAGAAATCCCTTATTTCAGTAAGTATTCAGACCCTTTGCTATGAGACTTGAAAATGAGCTCAGGTGCATTTGGAAAGCCACACACCTGTCTATATAAGGTCCCATAGTTGACAGTGCATATCAGAGCAAAAAACAGATTGAAGGAATTGTCCGTAGAGATCTGAGACCGGATTGTGTTGAGGCACGTGTCTGGGGGAGGGTACCAAAAAATGTCTGCAGCATTGAAGGTCCCCAAGAACACAATGGCCTCCATCATTCTTCAATGGAAGAAGTTTGGAACCACCAAGATTCTTCCTAGAACTGGCCGCCCGGCCAAACTGAGCAATCAGGGGAGAAGGGCCTTGGTCAGGGAGGTGACCAAGAACCCAATGTCCAGATGGACAACCATCTCTGCAGCACTCCACCAATCAGGTCTTTATGGTAGAGTGGCCAGACGGAAGCCACTCCTCAGTAAAAGGCACATGACAGCCCACTTGGAGTTTGCCGAAAGGCACCTAAAAGACTGTCTGGCTGAATAACCGATTGGCAAACCTACTGCAAATTGAGAAATCATGTGACTAAACGGAACAAAAGGAAGAAGAAACTATACTATGAAACAAAGATAAGTTATATAAAGAATGATAGTAAAACGCTTTGGAACACTTTAAATGACATTTTGGGCAAAAAGGCAAACTCAACTCATTGAATTAGATGGCTCATACATCACAAAATCCACTGATATTGCCAACAACTTGAATTATTTTTAATTGGCAAGATTAGCAAATTTAGTCTTGACCTTCGGCCAAAAGCCGAACCTCCACATTCAAGTAAAACTGACCAAAATATGAAAGACGAGCATTGTAATTTAGAATTCCGTAAAGTGAGTATGGAAGAGGTGAAAAAATTATTGAAAAGCCACCGGGGTCTGACAACTTGGATGGAAAATTACTGAGGATAATAGTGGACGATATTGCCACTTCTATTTTCCACATGTTCAATCTAAGCCTACTAGAAAGTGTGTGCCCTCAGGCCTGGAGGGAAGCTAAAGTCCTTCTGCTTTCCATAGCAAACCACCCTTTACTGGCTCAAATAGCCGACCAATCCGCCTGTTACCAACCCTTAGTAAACGTTTGGGTAAATGTGTGTTTGACCAGATACAATGATATTTTACAGTAAATAAATGAAAAACAGATTTACAGCGTGCTTATAGGGAAGGACATTCAACAAGCACGTCACTTACACAAATGACTGATGATTGGCTGAGAGAACGCCACTTACACAAATGACTGATGATTGGCTGAGAGAACGCTACTTACACAAATGACTGATGATTGGCTGAGAGAACGCCACTTACACAAATGACTGATGATTGGCTGAGAGAAAGTGATGATTAAATATTATGGGAGCTGTTTTGTTAGACTTCAGTGTGGCTTTTGACATTATCGATTATAGTCTAGCTTTACTCTCCCCGCTATATTGTGGATTGTATTTTATTTAATATTTTATTTAACCTTTATTTAACCAGGCCAGTTGAGAACAAGTTCTCATTTACAACTGTGACCTGGCCAAGATGAAGCAAAGCAGTGAGACACATACAACAACACAGAGTTACACATAAAGAAACATACAGTCAAATAACACAATAGAAAAATCTATCTATCTACAGTGTGTGTAAATGAGGAAAGATAAGGGAGGTAAAGGCAATAAACAGGCCATTGTGCCGAAGTAATTAGTTAACACAGTGTCCAAAGAAGGGCCAGAAGTATACAGAATGGTGTCGTCTGCGTAGAGGTGGATCAGAGACTCACCAGCAGCAGGAGCGACATCCTTGATATATACAGAGAAGAGAGTCGGCCCGAGAATTGAACCCTGTGGCACCCCCATAGAGACTGCCAGAGGTCCGGACAACAGGCCCTCCGATTTGACGCACTGAACTCTATCAGAGTAGTAGTTGGTGAACCAGGCTGCTGAGTCTGTCGATGAGGATGTGGGGATTGATAGAGTCGAAAGCCTTGGCCAGGTCGATGAATATGGCTGCACAGTAATGTCACTTATCGATGGCGGTTATGATATCGTTTAGGACCTTGAGAGTGGCTGAGGTACACCCATGTCCAGCTCTGAAACCAGATTGCATAGCGGAGAAGGAATGGTGGGATTCTAAATGGTCGGTTTGTTAACTTGGCTTTCGAAGACCTTAGAAAGACAGGGTAGGATAGATATAGGTCTGTAGCAGTTTGGGTCTAGAGTGTCAACCCTGTTGATGGACAGGCCAGAGATGTTTGAACAATGTAATCTTTGGGGTGAAGCTTGCATTCAATTGCCCGTCCCTGTTGCACACAACAAGCCTCCATTCCCCCTGTCACAAGGGGATTCATGACTGATTTAAGATGAAATCTTCAACCCTGAAAACTGTCTTATTATTCATTGAAGAACATGTGCTCTTTATCACAGAATATTAGGTGAAATACTTTTATATATTTTTTTACCAAGTTACACTCGTTAAAAGAACAACCCGTCTATATAAATGTGGATCACTTATGATCATTCTGTTGCCACTGGCTAAATTCCTTAATGCCTGCTGGTTGTGCTTCACCACCTCAGCCCTACCCCGGCCCACTGTCGTCATAAGGAACCATGAGTAGCAAACCAGTAAAGTTGGATTGGTTATTTATTAAGGACTTGTGGATGGACGTGGTAAAGTTGCTGTGTGGTTCTGCCACAGGGCAGAAATGATAAGCAGGTTGCAGAACATAGAAGGTAAAGGAGATGAGGATACATCTATTAAACCAATAGATCTCAAATAAGGAAAATAAGGAAATCTCAATGTAATGATTAACTAAAGTATACATGAATAGGAAACAAACATCTTAACTTGGAAGCAACAACAAAGACTTACAGAACGCTTCCTACACCACTGAGTATGATAGGGTCAATCTGCACCTATAGCTACACATCTTCCTTTAGACTTTTCCTTTGTCGAATGGCTGGAAGGTCTCAGCATAAATAGTATTTAGTTCAAATGGGTTACCTGTCTCTCTGCCGGACATAATACATTCCTATGGGATTTTCACCCGGCACAGCCAGAAGAGGACTGGCCACCCCTCATAGCCTGGTTCCTCTCTACCCAGTACAGCCAGAAGAGGACTGGCCACCCCTCAGAGCCTGGTTCCTCTCTACCCAGTACAGCCAGAAGAGGACTGGCCACCCCTCAGAGCCTGGTTCCTCTCTACCCAGTACAGCCAGAAGAGGACTGGCCACCCCTCAGAGCCTGGTTCCTCTCTACCCAGTACAGCCAGAAGAGGACTGGCCACCCCTCAGAGCCTGGTTCCTCTCTACCCAGTACAGCCAGAAGAGGACTGGCCACCTCTCAGAGCCTGGTTCCTCTCTACCCAGTACAGCCAGAAGAGGACTGGCAACCCCTCAGAGCCTGGTTCCTCTCTACCCAGTACAGCCAGAAGAGGACTGGCCACCCCTCAGAGCCTGGTTCCTCTCTACCCAGTACAGCCAGAAGAGGACTGGCCACCCCTCAGAGCCTGGTTCCTCTCTACCCAGTACAGCCAGAAGAGGACTGGCCACCCCTCAGAGCCTGGTTCCTCTCTACCCGGCACAGCCAGAAGAGGACTGGCCACCCCTCAGAGCCTGGTTCCTCTCTACCCAGTACAGCCAGAAGAGGACTGGCCACCCCTCAGAGCCTGGTTCCTCTCTACCCAGAACAGCCAGAAGAGGACTGGCCACCCCTCAGAGCCTGGTTCCTCTCTACCCAGTATAGCCAGAAGAGGACTGGCCACCCCTCAGAGCCTGGTTCCTCTCTACCCGGTACAGCCAGAAGAGGACTGGCCACCCCTCATAGCCTGGTTCCTCTCTACCCGGCACAGCCAGAAGTGGACTGGCCACCCCTCATAGCCTGGTTCCTCTCTACCCGGCACAGCCAGAAGAGGACTGGCCACCCCTCATAACCTGGTTCCTCTCTAGGTTTATAATCTCCACCCCTCATACCCTGGTTCCTCTCTAGGTTTATAATCTCCACCCGGCACAGCCAGAAGAGGACTGGCTACCCCTCATACCCTGGTTTCTCTCTAGGTTTATAATCTCCACCAGGCACAGCCAGAAGAGGACTGGCCACTCCTCATACCCTGGTTCTTCTCTAGGTTTATAATCTCCACCCCTCATAGCCTGGTTCCTCTCTAGGTTTCTTCCTAGGTTTTGGCCTTTCTAGAGTTTTTCCTAGCCACTGTGCTTCTACACCTGCATTGCTTGCTGTTTTGGGGGGTTTTAGGCTGAGTTTCTGTACAGCACTTTGAGATATCAACTAATGTAAGAAGGGCTTTATAAATACATTTGATTTGATTTGACCTAAAGTGACGTGTACAGGGCAGGTTTCCTGTAATTTGTCTTAAAATTTACACAAATTATATGCAATGATATAATTATATATCATTACAATCAGTAAACTTCAGGGAACACCAGTATATATATTACTTTTAAGAGTGTTTACATGTGAACTATTGGAACATTTACAAAAAGCAGTAATTTTCACCTTCACCATTTTCTACTAAACGTTTAAAGGATATGTACATATGGCATTTTGGGGCCAGTTTTTTACTAGAGCCCCTCAAACATTTTAAGTCATCATTGGGCTGTATGCACCAATTATGTGTGGAGATATGGCCAAGTGGATCTAGTCCAATATGACCCCCTGCAGCTGAATGGCCGCCATATTGGAAATGGCCGCCAGGGGGTAATGGACTAAATCTGTGATGGCACTATAACCCCCCAAAAAATACTTCTTTAGACATGCCCCAGCTAGGTGTGGAATGTGGTGGCTCTATCAGAAAGTCGACTATTCTTTCCCATAGCTGCTAGACTACGGTCAAAATGACCTCAATATGACCCCCATAAGATCTTCCCAGACAGCACACATACATCTGGCCGACGTCGGCCCGATGCATACATTATACATTGGGCTGATGTAGTATGGAGAGCGTTTGCGCATTGGCAAGATGACGTCACCATTAGATCATATTTGCACTCCAGCCGCTATTTGGTCGACGCACGTCAAAGCTGCTAAGTTATACTGGCAATAATAAAATAAAATAAATATGCTTTACATTTAGCAGACACCAGTTACATTAGTTAGTGCATACATTTATGTACTTTTCTTTTTTCATACTTCAACCCCGTGTGAATGAAACCTACAACCCTGGTATTGCAAGCACCATGCGCTACCAACTGAACTACTACAGGGGACTGTCCCTAGACTAAGTGAATTTGTTTGTGGGTAAAATGAAGAGAGACAATTCAAGTTAATGTCAAGTTTATTAAGCTTTTGCTATACCATCAAGTTGTTAAACGATCTGCAGCACAGAAAAGAGAGAAACGAGGAACAGAGAAACATCACATTGAATATAAGAGAGCGTGTGTAGTTAGTTCCATAAAGACGGACTTAAGGTGTTATTACAGGCTAAGTGCAGTGAATATGTGATGACTATATTTACACAAAAAAAAGGTAACATTTGAGTGTAGTATACCAACTTGGATACTTCCAACATAAAGTGGAACGATCTTGGGTATATTTGGTTCCTATCCGCTGGACTAGAGGTTTGTATCTCTTTCAAAAGAAATGGAAATTCTGACCGAAAGGTTTTAGGCATATTGGGAAGTGCTGTTTTTTACGCAGTTTGCAGAAGAAACCAAATCTCGCGACAAATAAACTACGAATCCCATGATGCCGTGCGCTGTCCGAGGACACGCGGATTCCCCTCGATCTCTGCTGTAAGGTCTTCTACTGACAGGACGGTCATTCTATGTATTTATGGCTCATACAACTACAGAAAACACTTTTGACAGGATCAAAAACCTCTTGAATTTCAATGTATGTATTCCGTTACGTGTCAGCTTTGTCACGTAGTTTTACAACTTCCCGAAAAATGTATATACACAACTACTTTGCCAAGTGTCGGGCTAGCTAACTTAGCTAGTTAGCACAACAACCCCAGTTGTCGTTCTGTCAGAATCAGGCTTCAGCCAGACAACTAACGTTAGCTAACCACATCTAAAACTGGCACGTGTTTCCACAGGGTTGTTCTGGAAGCTTTATAAGTGAAGGAAGTTTTGTCGTCCTCCAGACTCCCCCAATGTCAACCACACAGAAACCTCTGCGTATGTGACAGCTAGCTAGCTATAGAAGGATAACTAGATGTTTTGCAAGTTCTGTAGCTAACCTTTGCACATAGTAACTTGGCTAGCTAGCTACTTAGCGAGCAGACTAGCTACTTACTATAGTTGGTTTGCTTGCTAGCTTTCTATTTGCCTTGTTCGCTATATATCCGAATATGGCTGTGTAGCCAGTAAACTTAGTTAAACCAGAACTTTGGTTGTTTAGCTGAGGATCACCCACAGTAGTGGCTACTGGATTAGTCTGTTGTGGCTATCATTTTATTTGGACGTTTTCATTTCAGGTGTTGGATTAATGGTTGACCTGCTCTAGTTGGAGGTATGTTTTGATACGTTTCTTCACTCTGATTTATAGCGTTCCTAACTTAATATATACTTATCAACATAAATGATTACTCCTGTTGTAATTGATAGTCATTAGTAAACCCTGATGATGATGTGTGCTGTCTGCAGGCTCTGTGGTCAAACGTCTCAGGGAGGAGGAGATGCATCGTGTTCTGTCCCAGGGTGCATTGCGGCAGATGGCCTACGTGCGGTCTGTGGTCGTGGGCCTGTCGGTGTGTGAGGCTCGCCTGGCCGTGTCGGTGTGTATTGTAGGCCGCCTGCCCCCCGGGCCCGGCCAGCGCTGGGTTAGTACCTCAGCCTTTAACAGGGCAGTAGAACAGCCCAAGCTCCGGCCGGAGGACCAGGACCCACCCAGCCATCCCCCCAGCCTGGCTGGAACAGAGCCCGTCTATGGGGCAGACTCCTCCAAGCTGCCTGTGGAGGCCCCACCGGAGGCCCCAGAGATAGACCCTCTGCAGGACAAGTCCATTGGTCTGGTCCAGAGGTTCAAGAAGACCTTCAAGCAGTATGGGAAGGTGATGATACCTGTCCATCTCCTGACCTCCAGCGTCTGGTTCGGGACCTTCTACTATGCTGCTATGCAGTAAGTCACCTGTCTCTGGTCTAATCTCCCTGGGGATTCCATTACTATGGTCTTTTGTTATGAATCATTTAGCTATACATAGAGAATTTAGAAGTGCAGTACCTAACTGGTCTTTTGGCCTGAGGTTAATGGCATTGCTGTTGTGTTCATTGTACTACTACCTAGATACTCAATGGCCAGTTTATTAGGTACACCCATCTAGTACTGTGTCGAACCCCACTTTGCCTCTACAACAGCCTGAATTCTTCGGGGATGGACTAGTAGAGGCCTGTATTATTGTTATTTTCTTCTTCAGCACCTTCAGCCCTACTTCCTGTGTCTATGCGTGACAAGGACCGACGAGTTGTGCGTTCTGAGAAGCCGTTCTGCACACTACTGTTGTACTGCGCCGTTATTTGCCTGTTAGGCCGGTCTGTTAGCTTGCACGGTTCTTGCCATTGCCCTTCGACCTCTCATCAACGAGCTGTTTTCACCCACAGGACTGCTGCTGACTGGATGTTTTTCGCACCGTTCTCAGTAAACCCTAGGACCAGGGGTTCCCAAACTTTTTTTGGCCCTCAACCCTATTTTTATATCTGAAAACTCTCGCGACCACAACCACGTGAAAGAAGAAATGCTGTAATTAACAGCCAAAGTTAACTTTTTTTATTTGGGGCTGTGTCAGTCAATAGAAAACCGTTCTAACAGTTTCTGATTCTCTTCTCAACTCACCATCACATACTTTTAATGTGGGGCTGTGACAGTCAATAGAAAACCGTTCTAACAGTTTCTGATTCTCTTCTCAACTCACCATCACATACTTTTAATGTGGGGCTGTGACAGTCAATTAGTCTGACATAATGTGGGGCTGTGACAGTCAATTAGTCTGACATAATGTGGGACTAGGACAGTCAATTAGTCTGACATAATGTGGGGCTGTGACAGTCAATTAGTCTGACATAATGTGGGGCTGTGACAGTCAATTAGTCTGACATAATGTGGGGCTAGGACAGTCAATTAGTCTGACATAATGTGGGGCTAGGACAGTCAATTAGTCTGACATAATGTGGGGCTAGGACAGTCAATTAGTCTGACATAATGTGGGGCTAGGACAGTCAATTAGTCTGACATAATGTGGGGCTAGGACAGTCAATTAGTCTGACATAATGTGGGGCTAGGACAGTCAATTAGTCTGACATAATGTGGGGCTAGGACAGTCAATTAGTCTGACATAATGTGGGGCTAGGACAGTCAATTAGTCTGACATAATGTGGGGCTGTGACAGTCAATTAGTCTGACATAATGTGGGACTAGGACAGTCAATTAGTCTGACATAATGTGGGGCTGTGACAATCAATTAGTCTGACATAATGTGGGGCTAGGACAGTCAATTAGTCTGACATAATGTGGGGCTAGGACAGTCAATTAGTCTGACATAATGTGGGGCTAGGACAGTCAATTAGTCTGACATAATGTGGGACTAGGACAGTCAATTAGTCTGACATAATGTGGGGCTAGGACAGTCAATTAGTCTGACATAATGTGGGGCTAGGACAGTCAATTAGTCTGACATAATGTTGGGCTAGGACAGTCAATTAGTCTGACATAATGTGGGGCTAGGACAGTCAATTAGTCTAGGATAGTCAATTAGTCTGACATAATGTGGGGCTAGGATAGTCAATTAGTCTAGGACAGTCAATTAGTCTGACATAATGTGGGACTAGGACAATCAATTAGTCTGACATAATGTGGGACTAGGACAGTCAATTAGTCTGACATAATGTGGGACTAGGACAGTCAATTAGTCTGACATAATGTGGGACTAGGACAGTCAATTAGTCTGACATAATGTGGGGCTAGGACAGTCAATTAGTCTGACATAATGTGGGACTAGGACAGTCAATTAGTCTGACATAATGTGGGGCTAGGACAGTCAATTAGTCTGACATAATGTGGGGCTAGGACAGTCAATTAGTCTGACAATGTTGGGCTAGGACAGTCAATTAGTCTGACATAATGTGGGGCTAGGACAGTCAATTAGTCTGACATAATGTGGGGCTAGGACAGTCAATTAGTCTAGGACAGTCAATTAGTCTGACATAATGTGGGACTAGGACAGTCAATTAGTCTGACATATTGTGGGGCTAGGTCAGTCAATTAGTCTGACATAATGTGGGACTAGGACAGTCAATTAGTCTGACATAATGTGGGGCTAGGACAGTCAATTAGTCTGACATAATGTGGGGCTAGGACAGTCAATTAGTCTGACATAATGTGGGGCTAGGACAGTCAATTAGTCTGACATAATGTGGGGCTAGGACAGTCAATTAGTCTGACATAATGTGGGGCTAGGACAGTCAATTAGTCTGACATAATGTGGGGCTGTGACAGTCAAATAGTCTAGGACAGTCAATTAGTCTGACATAATGTGGGGCTAGGACAGTCAATTAGTCTGACATAATGTGGGACTAGGACAGTCAATTAGTCTGACATAATGTGGGGCTAGGACAGTCAATTAGTCTGACATAATGTGGGGCTAGGACAGTCAATTAGTCTGACAATGTTGGGCTAGGACAGTCAATTAGTCTGACATAATGTGGGGCTAGGACAGTCAATTAGTCTAGGACAGTCAATTAGTCTGACATAATGTGGGACTAGGACAGTCAATTAGTCTGACATATTGTGGGGCTAGGTCAGTCAATTAGTCTGACATAATGTGGGACTAGGACAGTCAATTAGTCTGACATAATGTGGGGCTAGGACAGTCAATTAGTCTGACATAATGTGGGGCTAGGACAGTCAATTAGTCTGACATAATGTGGGGCTAGGACAGTCAATTAGTCTGACATAATGTGGGGCTAGGACAGTCAATTAGTCTGACATAATGTGGGGCTAGGACAGTCAATTAGTCTGACATAATGTGGGGCTGTGACAGTCAAATAGTCTAGGACAGTCAATTAGTCTGACATAATGTGGGGCTAGGACAGTCAATTAGTCTAGGACAGTCAATTAGTCTGACATAATGTATCTCATCACCACTAATGAGATGGGTGTGCTAGTCAGGGGGCGTGGTCGACAGTGTGCATCATCTAATGAGATGGGTGTGCTAGTCAGGGGGTGTGGTCGACAGTGTGCATCATCTAATGAGATGGGTGTGCTAGTCAGGAAGCGTGGTCGACAGTGTGCACGTCATCTCTGCTGTCACATCCAACCTGGATCGATATTTGGTTTTAATGCAAGACGAGAGCACTGAAACCAGCTTCACACAGAGATGAGCTGACGAAGGGTACCATGAGTTTTATGGTGCTTTCATGACAACAGGGAACTCCAAAAAATGAAATATGAGCTGAAATCATGACATCGGTGATCTTCAGGTCAGAGAAAGTGGCCCGAGTTCCAGAGGTGGAATTCTGAGTTAGGTGCCCGTTTTAAAAAAGATTTCTCCCAGTCAGAGCTAGTTTTTCCCCGAGTTCAAAGTAGTCTTAAACGCACTGAAGTCAGAAGTTGGAGATTTCCCAGTTCCCGAGTTGTTTTGAACGCAGCATTAATGCTCAGAGGGCAGGATATTATGCCCCTTTGAGCCAGGAACCAAAACTCCTCCGTAGTGACCCGTAAATGCATTTTGGTCACATGACCGCTCCATCAGCTGTTTGCTTTCACTTACCGGCATGTCAACTGAGCCAGAGTCAAACGGATAGGGAAGTAGTTCCCATGGTGCTCTTCCAAGCGTTGGAGGTGAGCAGTCATCACTGGTGTGGGACACGTCCTGATGCTGTTTGCTGATAGAAACAGGCACAATGGAGGGGGCACGGTTCTCTTTTGAAAGACTCTCTCCAATAATAATGACTTCCTCTGAATCGACTGATCGGGTCACTAATCTGTAGCATGTTTTTGTATCCCCCCTGCATGCTTGTGTTCAGGTTCCCAAATATGTCTGTTACAGGCAAGGAGACACTTTCTTTTCATCACACAGAAAGTCAAACAAAGATTAATTTTATATTTTGTTCAGGGGCAGAACAACAGATTTTTACCTTATCAGCATGGGGATTCCATCTAGCAACCTTTCGGTTACTGGCCCAACACTCTAACTACTATGCTGTGGAAATGATCTCAAATGAGTGCAGGAAATGCAGAAAATGATTTTAGGTGGAAGTTGAATTGAACAGTATAAACCAATCAGAATGGAGAAAGACCCATTGAAATCATTTAGAATGTGTTGCCACCCTAAGGTCACTGCTAATAAAGCACATGTAGAACCTTTATTAATCAAAAACATAAAATACTGTAAAAATGTCAAATTTAAAAAATAAAATAAATACGATGTTTTGGTCTTATCGCCCAGCCCTAGATAAAACTGCACATTTTTAGTGGCATTTTATTGTCCCCCAGCACAAGGTGCACCTGCGTAATGATCATGCTGTTTAATCAGCTTCTTTATATGCCACACCTGTCCAGGTGGATGGATTATCTTGGTAAAGGAGAGATGCTCACTAACAGAGATGTAAACAAATGTGAGCACAACATTTTTGAGAAATCAGCTTTTATGGAACATTTCTGGGATCTTTTATTTCAGCTCATGAAAAATGGGACCCTTTACATGTTTATTTTTGTTCGGTGTAGTTCGGGTAGTTACCTGCTGCGGTATATCTCAGAGCATAAGCTGGGGAGTCTGAGTCGGTCAGTTTCCTCTCTAGCTATAGCGTACATTGTTTGTTTAACAGTGTTATCTGACAAAGGTATTGATGTGAGTTTCTGTGCCTCTACCACACATTGTTTTCACCATATCTGCAATAGTGTGTAGTTTCATAGTGTAGCTAGTCATTCACCTTGGGAATGATTCAATAGTGTGTAGCTAGTCATTCACCATGGGAATGATTCATAGTGTGTAGTTTCATAGTGTAGCTAGTCATTCACCTTGGGAATGATTCAATAGTGTGTAGTTTCATAGTGTAGCTAGTCATTCACCTTGGGAATGATTCAATAGTGTGTAGCTAGTCATTCACCATGGGAATGATTCATAGTGTGTAGTTTCATAGTGTAGCAAGTCATTCACCATGGGAATGATTCATAGTGTGTAGTTTCATAGTGTAGCTAGTCATTCACCTTGGGAATGATTCATAGTGTGTAGTTTCATAGTGTAGCTAGTCATTCACCTTGGGAATGATTCATAGTGTGTAGTTTCATAGTGTAGCTAGTCATTCACCTTGGGAATGATTCATAGTGTGTAGCTAGTCATTCACCTTGGGAATGATTCAATAGTGTGTAGCTAGTCATTCACCATGGGAATGATTCAATAGTGTGTAGCTAGTCATTCACCTTGGGAATGATTCATAGTGTGTGGTTTCATAGTGTAGCTAGTCATTCACCATGGGAATTATTCATAGTGTGTAGTTTCATAGTGTAGCTAGTCATTCACCATGGGAATGATTCAATAGTGTGTAGCTAGTCATTCACCTTGGGAATGATTCAATAGTGTGTGGTTTCATTGTGTAGCTAGTCATTCACCGTAGGAATGTTTCATAGTGTAGCTAGTCATTCACCGTAGGAATGTTTCATAGTGTAGCTAGTCATTCACCGTAGGAATGTTTCATAGTGTAGCTAGTCATTCACCGTAGGAATGTTTCATAGTGTGTAGTTTCATAGTGTAGCTAGTCATTCACCATGGGAATTATTCATAGTGTGTAGTTTCATAGTGTAGCAAGTCATTCACCATGGGAATGATTCAATAGTGTGTAGCTAGTCGTTCACCATGGGAATGATTCAATAGTGTGTGGTTTCATAGTGAAGCTAGTCATTCACCGTAGGAATGTTTCATAGTGTAGCTAGTCATTCACCATGGGAATGATTCATAGTGTGTAGTTTCATAGTGTAGCTAGTCATTCACCTTGGGAATGATTCAATAGTGTGTAGTTTCATAGTGTAGCTAGTCATTCACCTTGGGAATGATTCAATAGTGTGTAGCTAGTCATTCACCATGGGAATGTTTCAATAGTGTGTGGTTTCATAGTGTAGCTAGTCATTCACCATGGGAATGATTCAATAGTGTGTGGTTATATATTACACAGTATCTGGCCTGAGTTAACCTGTATATATTACACAGTATCTGGCCTGAGTTAACCTGTATATATTACACAGTATCTGGCCTGAGTTAACCTGTATATATTACACAGTATCTGGCCTGAGTTAACCTGTATATATTACACAGTATCTGGCCTGAGTTAACCTGTATATATTACACAGGGGAGTGAATGTGGTGCCTTTTCTGGAGTTCATTGGTTTACCAGAGAAGATCGTTGGTCTGCTGAATCACTCTTCTGGCGGCTATGCCCTTACTGCCTACGCCATGTACAAGGTAATACTACTCCCTGTCTACTCCATGTACAAGGTAATACTACTCCCTGTCTACTCCATGTACAAGGTAATACTACTCCCTGTCTACTCCATGTACAAGGTAATACTACTCCCTGTCAACTCCATGTACAAGGTAATACTCCCTGTCAACTCCATGTACAAGGTAATACTCCCTGTCTACTCCATGTACAAGGTAATACTCCCTGCCTACTCCATGTACAAGGTAAGAATACTCCCTGCCTACTCCATGTACAAGGTAATACTCCCTGTCTACTCCATGTACAAGGTTAGAATACTCCCTGCCATGTACAAGGTAAGAATACTCCCTGCCTACTCCATGTACAAGGTAAGAATACTCCCTGTCATGTACAAGGTTAGAATACTCCCTGTCATGTACAAGGTTAGAATACTCCCTGTCTACTCCATGTACAAGGTAAGAATACTCCCTGTCTACTCCATGTACAAGGTAATACTCCCTGTCTACTCCATGTACAAGGTAATACTCCCTGTCTACTCCATGTACAAGGTTAGAATACTCCCTGCCATGTACAAGGTAAGAATACTCCCTGCCTACTCCATGTACAAGGTAAGAATACTCCCTGTCATGTACAAGGTTAGAATACTCCCTGTCTACTCCATGTACAAGGTAAGAATACTCCCTGCCTACTCCATGTACAAGGTAATACTCCCCGTCTACTCCATGTACAAGGTAATACTCCCTGTCTACTCCATGTACAAGGTAATACTCCCTGCCTACTCCATGTACAAGGTAAGAATACTCCCTGTCTACTCCATGTACAAGGTAATACTCCCTGCCTACTCCATGTACAAGGTAATACTCCCTGCCTACTCCATGTACAAGGTAATACTCCCTGCCTACTCCATGTACAAGGTAAGAATACTCCCTGCCTACTCCATGTACAAGGTTAGAATACTCCCTGTCTACTCCATGTACAAGGTTAGAATACTCCCTGCCTACTCCATGTACAAGGTAATACTCCCTGTCTACTCCATGTACAAGGTTCGAATACTCCCTGCCTACTCCATGTACAAGGTTAGAATACTCCCTGTCTACTCCATGTACAAGGTTAGAATACTCCCTGTCTACTCCATGTACAAGGTTAGAATACTCCCTGTCTACTCCATGTACAAGGTAAGAATACTCCCTGTCTACTCCATGTACAAGGTAATACTCCCTGCCTACTCCATGTACAAGGTAATACTCCCTGCCTACTCCATGTACAAGGTAATACTCCCTGCCTACTCCATGTACAAGGTAAGAATACTCCCTGCCTACTCCATGTACAAGGTTAGAATACTCCCTGTCTACTCCATGTACAAGGTTAGAATACTCCCTGCCTACTCCATGTACAAGGTAATACTCCCTGTCTACTCCATGTACAAGGTTAGAATACTCCCTGCCTACTCCATGTACAAGGTTAGAATACTCCCTGTCTACTCCATGTACAAGGTTAGAATACTCCCTGTCTACTCCATGTACAAGGTTAGAATACTCCCTGTCTACTCCATGTACAAGGTTAGAATACTCCCTGTCTACTCCATGTACAAGGTAAGAATACTCCCTGCCTACTCCATGTACAAGGTTAGAATACTCCCTGCCTACTCCATGTACAAGGTTAGAATACTCCCTGTCTACTCCATGTACAAGGTTAGAATACTCCCTGCCTACTCCATGTACAAGGTTAGAATACTCCGTCTACTCCATGTACAAGGTAAGAATACTCCGTCTACTCCATGTACAAGGTAAGAATACTCCCTGCCTACTCCATGTACAAGGTTAGAATACTCCCTGCCTACTCCATGTACAAGGTAAGAATACTCCCTGCCTACTCCATGTACAAGGTAAGAATACTCCCTGCCTACTCCATGTACAAGGTTAGAATACTCCCTGCCTACTCCATGTACAAGGTTAGAATACTCCCTGCCTAATCCATGTACAAGGTTAGAATACTCCCTGCCTACTCCATGTACAAGGTTAGAATACTCCCTGTCTACTCCATGTACAAGGTTAGAATACTCCCTGTCTACTCCATGTACAAGGTAAGAATACTCCCTGTCTACTCCATGTACAAGGTTAGAATACTCCCTGTCTACTCAATGTACAAGGTTAGAATACTCCCTGTCTACTCCATGTACAAGGTTAGAATACTCCCTGTCTACTCCATGTACAAGGTTAGAATACTCCCTGTCTACTCCATGTACAAGGTAAGAATACTCCCTGTCTACTCCATGTACAAGGTAAGAATACTCCCTGCCTACTCCATGTACAAGGTAAGAATACTCCCTGCCTACTCCATATACAAGGTTAGAATACTCCCTGTCTACTCCATGTACAAGGTTAGAATACTCCGTCTACTCCATGTACAAGGTAAGAATACTCCCTGCCTACTCCATGTACAAGGTAAGAATACTCCCTGCCTACTCCATGTACAAGGTTAGAATACTCCGTCTACTCCATGTACAAGGTTAGAATACTCCGTCTACTCCATGTACAAGGTTAGAATACTCCCTGTCTACTCCATGTACAAGGTAAGAATACTCCCTGCCTACTCCATGTACAAGGTTAGAATACTCCCTGCCTACTCCATGTACAAGGTTAGAATACTCCCTGCCTACTCCATGTACAAGGTTAGAATACTCCCTGCCTACTCCATGTACAAGGTTAGAATACTCCCTGCCTACTCCATGTACAAGGTTAGAATACTCCCTGCCTACTCCATGTACAAGGTTAGAATACTCCCTGCCTACTCCATGTACAAGGTTAGAATACTCCCTGCCTACTCCATGTACAAGGTTAGAATACTCCCTGTCTACTCCATGTACAAGGTTAGAATACTCCCTGTCTACTCCATGTACAAGGTTAGAATACTCCCTGCCTACTCCATGTACAAGGTTAGAATACTCCCTGCCTACTCCATGTACAAGGTTAGAATACTCCCTGCCTACTCCATGTACAAGGTTAGAATACTCCCTGTCTACTCCATGTACAAGGTTAGAATACTCCCTGTCTACTCCATGTACAAGGTTAGAATACTCCCTGTCTACTCCATGTACAAGGTTAGAATACTCCCTGCCTACTCCATGTACAAGGTTAGAATACTCCCTGTCTACTCCATGTACAAGGTTAGAATACTCCCTGTCCCTGTCCATGTCAGGACTACCTGACATGATGACTCCTTGCTGTCCCCAGTCTACCTGGCCATGCTGCTGCTCCAGTTTCAACTTCCACCTGACTGTGCTGCTGCTCCAGTTTCAACTGTTCTGCCTTATTATTATTCGACCATGCTGGTCATTTATGAACATTGAACATCTTGACCATGTTCTGTTATAATCTCCACCCGGCACAGCCAGAAGAGGACTGGCCACCCCACATAGCCTGGTTCCTCTCTAGGTTTCTTCCTAGGTATTGGCCTTTCTAGGGAGTTTTTCCTAGCCACCGTGCTTCTCCACCTGCATTGCTTGCTGTTTGGGGTTTTAGGCTGGGTTTCTGTACAGCACTTTGAGATATCAGCTGATGTACGAAGGGCTATATAAATAAATTTGATTTGATTTGATTTGTCTACTCCATGTACAAGGTTAGAATACTCCCTGCCTACTCCATGTACAAGGTTAGAATAATATATAATTATATCATTGCATATAATTTGTGTACATTTTATATAATTTGTGTAAATTTGAAGACAAATGATAGGAAACCTGCCCTGTACACGTCACTTTAGGTCAAATCAAATTGATTTGTCAAGCCCTTCGTACATCAGCTGATATCTCAAAGTGCTGTACAGAAACCCAGCCTAAAACCCCAAACAGCAAGCAATGCAGGTGTAGAAGCACGGTGGCTAGGAAAAACTCCCTAGAAAGGCCAAAACCTAGGAAGAAACCTAGAGGAACCAGGCTATGTGGGGTGGCCAGTCCTCTTCTGGCTGTGCCGGGTGGAGATTATAAACCTAGAGAGGAACCAGGCTATGTGGGGTGGCCAGTCCTCTTCTGGCTGTGCCGGGTGGAGATTATAAACCTAGAGAGGAACCAGGCTATGAGGGGTGGCCAGTCCTCTTCTGGCTGTGCCGGGTGGAGATTATAAACCTAGAGAGGAACCAGGCTATGAGGGGTGGCCAGACCTCTTCTGGCTGTGCCGGGTGGAGATTATAACAGAACATGGCCATGTTGTTCAAATGTTCATAAATGACCAGCATGGTCAAATAAAAATGAGAGTGAGAATACTCACTGACTATGACTTGTACAGGGTAAGAATACTCACTGACTATGACTTGGACAGGGTAAGAATACTCACTATGACTTGTACAGGGTAAGAATACTCACTATGACTTGTACAAGGTAGGAATACTCACTATGACTTGTACAAGGTAAGAATACTCACTATGACTTGTACAGGGTAAGAATACTCACTATGACTTGTACAGGGTAAGAATACTCACTATGACTTGTACAGGGTAAGAATACTCACTATGACTTGTACAGGATAAGAATACTCACTGACTATGACTTGTACAGGGTAAGAATACTCACTGACTATGACTTGTACAGGGTAAGAATACTCACTGACTATGACTTGTACAGGGTAAGAATACTCACTATGACTTGTACAGGGTAAGAATACTCACTATGACTTGTACAGGGTAAGAATACTCACTATGACTTGTACAGGGTAAGAATACTCACTATGACTTGTACAAGGATATGTGCATACGACGCCCTGTTCAGGGTAAGCAGAAATACTCAGATTGCAACATCAGCTTCAATTCACTTGTTCTACTGAACTTAGTGGCTTTCTTTATCCTGATTTCCTTCAGATTGCAACACCCGCCAGATACACGGTGACTCTGGGTGGGACGTCCTTCTCAGTGCAGTACCTCCGTAAACACGGCTACTTCTCCACCCCTCCGCCCGTCAAAGACTACCTGCAGGACCGGATGGAAGAGACCAGGGAGAAACTCACAGAGAAAATGGAGGAAACTAAGGAACTGTTCTCTGAAAAAATGGAGGAAACCAAAGAACTACTCTCGGGGAAAATGGAAGATACGAAAGAACGATTGTCTGGTATTTCTGAAAAGATGGAGGAGACGAAAGAACGTTTCTCTGGAAAGATGGAGGAGACGAAAGAACGTTTCTCTGGAAAGATGGAGGAGACGAAAGAACGTTTCTCTGGAAAGATGGAGGAGACGAAAGAACGTTTCTCTGGAAAGATGGGGGAGACGAAAGAACGTTTCTCTGGGAAGATGGAGGAGACGAAAGAACGTTTCTCTGGAAAGATGGGGGAGACGAAAGACATGTTCTCTGATAAACTACAGGAAGCCAAAGACGAAGTGTCTTACCGAAAGAAGCTCGATTAGTCTTGTTTACAAGTGGTTGTGAATAAACACATGTTTGGTGTCTTCAATGTGGTTGGGGTCAAAGACAGAATTAAGGCACATATTATGAACCTATTGTTGAGAGACGAATGAGTCCAGACATTACTGTTCTTCTGCAATTTCTGACTGCCCCAGCTAGTACCATTATACCTGCTATAAGGAGGAGGCTGGTGGGATTTCTCAGTTGTATTAGAATACACTGAGGAGCATTATGAATTCTGGGTATGAAAAATACAATTCCTGTTTAATTCATCAAAGCCTCATGGAGACTGTAACTGCTCGTCTTTCAGCGTTTTAAATCACGTTTTCTAATGTCTTTTTATCCAATACCCAAAGTTTAATATATTGTATTATGTTTGTGTTCCTACTACCTAATGTCTGATCAACTGAAAGTTGTGCATTTAATAGGAAGTGTGATTACAGAAGTCGTTTGATTGATTCCTTAAAGGGATACTTCTGGATGTTGGCAATGCAGCCCTTTATCTACTTCCACAGTCTGATGAACTCATGGACAAAATCCAGAAGTATCCCTTTAAGTTGCTCTGTGGATATTACAGAATTATTCAGCTAAAATGCAATAAAATGAAAACCACAGTCTGAACAGAAGGGTGTTGGGTACTGTAGTACCAGTTATTGGACTGTACTGTTAATGTCATGTCTGGTATGATCACAATTTGCAATAAAGCAGAATATTGAGCTTCTAAACATCGTTCCGTTTCCTGTCTTCATTCCATGTTCTGAGTACTGTACTTAACTATGGAACGGTTCACTCCCAAAATCATGTAGGGAATTGAAAGCCCAACAACTGATTACCAGCAGCATTGATAAAGGCTGAAGCTGTCGCTTTCAAGGAGAGAGACACTAATTCGGACGCTTATTAGAAGTCCTGCTACGACCTCCCAACGAGCTGTCAAACAGTCGAGACGTCAATACCGGACAAAGATTGAATTATACCATGCTGGCTCTGACGCTCGTCGGATGTGGCAGGGCTTACAAACTATCACAGATTACAGAGGGAAACAGAGCCACGGGCCTACCAGAAGAGCTAAATTCGCATCGAGGAAAGCCATACTGAACCATACATGAGAGCACCAGCTGTTCCGGACGACTGTATGATCTTGCTCACCATAGGCAATGTGAGTAAGACTTTTGAACAGGTTAACATTCACAAGGCCACGCTAACATCTGGCAAGTGTCAATGCTGTTCATTTACTATAACTCAGCATTCAACACCATAGTGGCCAAGCTCATAACTAAGCTCAGGACCCTGGGACTGAACACAGGAATAGAACAGGGGGAAGCAGGAATAGAACAGGAGAAAGCAGGAATAGAACAGGGGGAAGCAGGAATAGAACAGGAGAAAGCAGGAATAGAACAGGAGAAAGCAGGAATAGAACAGGGGAAAGCAGGAATAGAACAGGAGAAAGCAGGAATAGAACAGGATAATGCAGGGATAGAACAGGAAAGGCAGGAATAGAACAGGAGAAAGCAGGAATAGAACAGGAAAAGCAGGAATAGAACAGGAGAAAGCAGGAATAGAACAGGAGAAAGCAGGAATAGAACAGAGGAATGCAGGAATAGAACAGGAGAAGGCAGGAATAGAACAGGAAAAGCAGGAATAGAACAGAGGAATGCAGGAATAGAACAGAGGAATGCAGGAATAGAACAGGAGAAGGCAGGAATAGAACAGGGGAAAGCAGGAATTAGAACAGGAGAAGAAGCAGGAATAGAACAGAGGAATGCAGGAATAGAACAGAGAAAGCAGGAATAGAACAGAGGAATGCAGGAATAGAACAGGAGAAGGCAGGAATAGAACAGGAGAAGGCAGGAATAGAACAGGGGGGAAGCAGAAATAGAACAGGAGAAAGCAGGAATAGAACAGGAGAAAGCAGGAATAGAACAGAGGAATGCAGGAATAGAACAGAGGAAAGCAGGAATAGAACAGAGGAAAGCAGGAATAGAACAGGAGAAAGCAGGAATAGAACAGGGGAAAGCAGGAATAGAACAGGGGAAAGCAGGAATAGAACAGGAGAAAGCAGGAATAGAACAGGGGAAAGCAGGAATAGAACAGGGGGAAGCAGGAATAGAACAGGAGAAAGCAGGAATAGAACAGGGGGAAGCAGGAATAGAACAGGAGAAAGCAGTAGGGTCCTGGGTACTAAAGCAGTAGGGTCCTGGTATTAAAGCAGTAGGGTCCTGTTATTAAAGCAGTAGGGGTCCTGGTACTAAAGCAGTAGGGTCCTGGTACTAAAGCAGTAGGGTCCTGGTATTAAAGCAGTAGGGTCCTGGTACTAAAGCAGTAGGGTCCTGGTATTAAAGCAGTAGGGTCTGGTATTAAAGCAGTAGGGTCCTGGTACTAAAAGCGTAGGGTCCTGGTATTAAATGCAGTAGGTCCTGGTACTAAGCAGTAGGGTCCTGGTATTAAAGCAGTAGGGTCCTGGGTACTAAAGCAGTAGGGTCCTGGTACTAAAGCAGTAGGGTCCTGGTATTAAAGCAGTAGGGTCCTGGGTACTAAAGCAGTAGGGTCCTGGTACTAAAGCAGTAGGGTCCTGGTATTAAAGCAGTAGGGTCCTGGTACTAAAGCAGTAGCAGTGGTAGGTAGTGGTAAATGAGGACTGTTATAGAGTAAACTAGTAAATTTGGAGGACTGCTATAGAGTAGACTAGTAAATTAGGAGGACTGCTATAGAGTAGACTAGTAAATTAGGAGGACTGCTATAGAGTAAACTAGTAAATTAGGAGGACTGCTATAGAGTAGACTAGTAAATGAGGACTGCTATAGAGTAGACTAGTAAATGAGGACTGCTATAGAGTAGACTAGTAAATGGGGAGGACTGCTATAGAGTAGACTAGTAAATGAGGACTGCTATAGAGTAGACTAGTAAATGAGGACTGCTATAGAGTAGACTAGTAAATGAGGACTGCTATAGAGTAGACTAGTAAATGAGGAGGACTGCTATAGAGTAGACTAGTAAATGAGGACTGCTATAGAGTAGACTAGTAAATGAGGAGGACTGCTATAGAGTAGACTAGTAAATGAGGACTGCTATAGAGTAGACTAGTAAATGAGGACTGCTATAGAGTAGACTAGTAAATGAGGACTGCTATAGAGTAGACTAGTAAATGAGGACTGCTATAGAGTAGACTAGTAAATGAGGACTGCTATAGAGTAGACTAGTAAATGGGGAGGACTGCTATAGAGTAAACTAGTAAATGAGGACTGCTATAGAGTAGACTAGTAAATGAGGACTGCTATAGAGTAGACTAGTAAATGAGGACTTGCTATAGAGTAGACTAGTAAATGAGGACTGCTATAGAGTAGACTAGTAAATGAGGACTGCTATAGAGTAAACTAGTAAATGAGGACTGCTATAGAGTAGACTAGTAAATGAGGACTTGCTATAGAGTAGACTAGTAAATGAGGACTTGCTATAGAGTAGACTAGTAAATGAGGACTTGCTATAGAGTAGACTAGTAAATGAGGACTTGCTATAGAGTAGACTAGTAAATGAGGACTGCTATAGAGTAGACTAGTAAATGAGGACTTGCTATAGAGTAGACTAGTAAATGAGGACTGCTATAGAGTAAACTAGTAAATGAGGACTTGCTATAGAGTAAACTAGTAAATGAGGACTTGCTATAGAGTAGACTAGTAAATGAGGACTTGCTATAGAGTAGACTAGTAAATGAGGACTTGCTATAGAGTAGACTAGTAAATGAGGACTTGCTATAGAGTAGACTAGTAAATGAGGACTTGCTATAGAGTAACTAGTAAATGAGGACTGCTATAGAGTAGACTAGTAAATGAGGACTTGCTATAGAGTAGACTAGTAAATGAGGACTGCTATAGAGTAAACTAGTAAATGAGGACTTGCTATAGAGTAGACTAGTAAATGAGGACTTGCTATAGAGTAGACTAGTAAATGAGGACTTGCTATAGAGTAGACTAGTAAATGAGGACTTGCTATAGAGTAGACTAGTAAATGAGGACTTGCTATAGAGTAGACTAGTAAATGAGGACTTGCTATAGAGTAGACTAGTAAATGAGGACTGCTATAGAGTAGACTAGTAAATGAGGACTTGCTATAGAGTAGACTAGTAAATGAGGACTTGCTATAGAGTAAACTAGTAAATGAGGACTTGCTATAGAGTAGACTAGTAAATGAGGACTGCTATAGAGTAAACTAGTAAATGAGGACTGCTATAGAGTAGACTAGTAAATGAGGACTTGCTATAGAGTAGACTAGTAAATGAGGACTGCTATAGAGTAGACTAGTAAATGAGGACTGCTATAGAGTAGACTAGTAAATGAGGACTGCTATAGAGTAGACTAGTAAATGAGGACTGCTATAGAGTAGACTAGTAAATGAGGACTGCTATAGAGTAGACTAGTAAATGAGGACTTGCTATAGAGTAGACTAGTAAATGAGGACTGCTATAGAGTAGACTAGTAAATGAGGACTGCTATAGAGTAGACTAGTAAATGAGGACTTGCTATAGAGTAGACTAGTAAATGAGGACTTGCTATAGAGTAGACTAGTAAATGAGGACTTGCTATAGAGTAGACTAGTAAATGAGGACTGCTATAGAGTAGACTAGTAAATGAGGACTTGCTATAGAGTAGACTAGTAAATGAGGACTTGCTATAGAGTAGACTAGTAAATGAGGACTGCTATAGAGTAGACTAGTAAATGAGGACTGCTATAGAGTAGACTAGTAAATGAGGACTGCTATAGAGTAGACTAGTAAATGAGGACTTGCTATAGAGTAGACTAGTAAATGAGGACTGCTATAGAGTAGACTAGTAAATGAGGACTGCTATAGAGTAGACTAGTAAATGAGGACTGCTATAGAGTAGACTAGTAAATGAGGACTGCTATAGAGTAGACTAGTAAATGAGGACTGCTATAGAGTAGACTAGTAAATGAGGACTGCTATAGAGTAGACTAGTAAATGAGGACTGCTATAGAGTAGACTAGTAAATGAGGACTTGCTATAGAGTAGACTAGTAAATGAGGACTGCTATAGAGTAGACTAGTAAATGAGGACTGCTATAGAGTAGACTAGTAAATGAGGACTGCTATAGAGTAGACTAGTAAATGAGGACTTGCTATAGAGTAGACTAGTAAATGAGGACTGCTATAGAGTAGACTAGTAAATGAGGACTGCTATAGAGTAGACTAGTAAATGAGGACTGCTATAGAGTAGACTAGTAAATGAGGACTGCTATAGAGTAGACTAGTAAATGAGGACTGCTATAGAGTAGACTAGTAAATGAGGACTGCTATAGAGTAGACTAGTAAATGAGGACTGCTATAGAGTAGACTAGTAAATGAGGACTGCTATAGAGTAGACTAGTAAATGAGGACTGCTATAGAGTAGACTAGTAAATGAGGACTGCTATAGAGTAGACTAGTAAATGAGGACTTGCTATAGAGTAGACTAGTAAATGAGGACTGCTATAGAGTAGACTAGTAAATGAGGACTGCTATAGAGTAGACTAGTAAATGAGGACTGCTATAGAGTAGACTAGTAAATGAGGACTGCTATAGAGTAGACTAGTAAATGAGGACTGCTATAGAGTAGACTAGTAAATGAGGACTGCTATAGAGTAGACTAGTAAATGAGGACTGCTATAGAGTAGACTAGTAAATGAGGACTGCTATAGAGTAGACTAGTAAATGAGGACTGCTATAGAGTAGACTAGTAAATGAGGACTGCTATAGAGTAGACTAGTAAATGAGGACTTGCTATAGAGTAGACTAGTAAATGAGGACTGCTATAGAGTAGACTAGTAAATGAGGACTGCTATAGAGTAGACTAGTAAATGAGGACTGCTATAGAGTAGACTAGTAAATGAGGACTGCTATAGAGTAGACTAGTAAATGAGGACTTGCTATAGAGTAGACTAGTAAATGAGGACTGCTATAGAGTAGACTAGTAAATGAGGACTGCTATAGAGTAGACTAGTAAATGAGGACTGCTATAGAGTAGACTAGTAAATGAGGACTGCTATAGAGTAGACTAGTAAATGAGGACTGCTATAGAGTAGACTAGTAAATGAGGACTGCTATAGAGTAGACTAGTAAATGAGGACTGCTATAGAGTAGACTAGTAAATGAGGACTGCTATAGAGTAGACTAGTAAATGAGGACTGCTATAGAGTAGACTAGTAAATGAGGACTGCTATAGAGTAGACTAGTAAATGAGGACTGCTATAGAGTAGACTAGTAAATGAGGACTGCTATAGAGTAGACTAGTAAATGAGGACTGCTATAGAGTAGACTAGTAAATGAGGACTGCTATAGAGTAGACTAGTAAATGAGGACTGCTATAGAGTAGACTAGTAAATGAGGACTGCTATAGAGTAGACTAGTAAATGAGGACTGCTATAGAGTAGACTAGTAAATGAGGACTGCTATAGAGTAGACTAGTAAATGAGGACTGCTATAGAGTAGACTAGTAAATGAGGACTGCTATAGAGTAGACTAGTAAATGAGGACTGCTATAGAGTAGACTAGTAAATGAGGACTGCTATAGAGTAGACTAGTAAATGAGGACTGCTATAGAGTAGACTAGTAAATGAGGACTGCTATAGAGTAGACTAGTAAATGAGGACTGCTATAGAGTAGACTAGTAAATGAGGACTGCTATAGAGTAGACTAGTAAATGAGGACTGCTATAGAGTAGACTAGTAAATGAGGACTGCTATAGAGTAGACTAGTAAATGAGGACTGCTATAGAGTAGACTAGTAAATGAGGACTGCTATAGAGTAGACTAGTAAATGAGGACTGCTATAGAGTAGACTAGTAAATGAGGACTGCTATAGAGTAGACTAGTAAATGAGGACTGCTATAGAGTAGACTAGTAAATGAGGACTGCTATAGAGTAGACTAGTAAATGAGGACTGCTATAGAGTAGACTAGTAAATGAGGACTGCTATAGAGTAGACTAGTAAATGAGGACTGCTATAGAGTAGACTAGTAAATGAGGACTGCTATAGAGTAGACTAGTAAATGAGGACTGCTATAGAGTAGACTAGTAAATGAGGACTGCTATAGAGTAGACTAGTAAATGAGGACTGCTATAGAGTAGACTAGTAAATGAGGACTGCTATAGAGTAGACTAGTAAATGAGGACTGCTATAGAGTAGACTAGTAAATGAGGACTGCTATAGAGTAGACTAGTAAATGAGGACTGCTATAGAGTAGACTAGTAAATGAGGACTGCTATAGAGTAGACTAGTAAATGAGGACTGCTATAGAGTAGACTAGTAAATGAGGACTGCTATAGAGTAGACTAGTAAATGAGGACTGCTATAGAGTAGACTAGTAAATGAGGACTGCTATAGAGTAGACTAGTAAATGAGGACTGCTATAGAGTAGACTAGTAAATGAGGACTGCTATAGAGTAGACTAGTAAATGAGGACTGCTATAGAGTAGACTAGTAAATGAGGACTGCTATAGAGTAGACTAGTAAATGAGGACTGCTATAGAGTAGACTAGTAAATGAGGACTGCTATAGAGTAGACTAGTAAATGAGGACTGCTATAGAGTAGACTAGTAAATGAGGACTGCTATAGAGTAGACTAGTAAATGAGGACTGCTATAGAGTAGACTAGTAAATGAGGACTGCTATAGAGTAGACTAGTAAATGAGGACTGCTATAGAGTAGACTAGTAAATGAGGACTGCTATAGAGTAGACTAGTAAATGAGGACTGCTATAGAGTAGACTAGTAAATGAGGACTGCTATAGAGTAGACTAGTAAATGAGGACTGCTATAGAGTAGACTAGTAAATGAGGACTGCTATAGAGTAGACTAGTAAATGAGGACTGCTATAGAGTAGACTAGTAAATGAGGACTGCTATAGAGTAGACTAGTAAATGAGGACTGCTATAGAGTAGACTAGTAAATGAGGACTGCTATAGAGTAGACTAGTAAATGAGGACTGCTATAGAGTAGACTAGTAAATGAGGACTGCTATAGAGTAGACTAGTAAATGAGGACTGCTATAGAGTAGACTAGTAAATGAGGACTGCTATAGAGTAGACTAGTAAATGAGGACTGCTATAGAGTAGACTAGTAAATGAGGACTGCTATAGAGTAGACTAGTAAATGAGGACTGCTATAGAGTAGACTAGTAAATGAGGACTGCTATAGAGTAGACTAGTAAATGAGGACTGCTATAGAGTAGACTAGTAAATGAGGACTGCTATAGAGTAGACTAGTAAATGAGGACTGCTATAGAGTAGACTAGTAAATGAGGACTGCTATAGAGTAGACTAGTAAATGAGGACTGCTATAGAGTAGACTAGTAAATGAGGACTGCTATAGAGTAGACTAGTAAATGAGGACTGCTATAGAGTAGACTAGTAAATGAGGACTGCTATAGAGTAGACTAGTAAATGAGGACTGCTATAGAGTAGACTAGTAAATGAGGACTGCTATAGAGTAGACTAGTAAATGAGGACTGCTATAGAGTAGACTAGTAAATGAGGACTGCTATAGAGTAGACTAGTAAATGAGGACTGCTATAGAGTAGACTAGTAAATGAGGACTGCTATAGAGTAGACTAGTAAATGAGGACTGCTATAGAGTAGACTAGTAAATGAGGACTGCTATAGAGTAGACTAGTAAATGAGGACTGCTATAGAGTAGACTAGTAAATGAGGACTGCTATAGAGTAGACTAGTAAATGAGGACTGCTATAGAGTAGACTAGTAAATGAGGACTGCTATAGAGTAGACTAGTAAATGAGGACTGCTATAGAGTAGACTAGTAAATGAGGACTGCTATAGAGTAGACTAGTAAATGAGGACTGCTATAGAGTAGACTAGTAAATGAGGACTGCTATAGAGTAGACTAGTAAATGAGGACTGCTATAGAGTAGACTAGTAAATGAGGACTGCTATAGAGTAGACTAGTAAATGAGGACTGCTATAGAGTAGACTAGTAAATGAGGACTGCTATAGAGTAGACTAGTAAATGAGGACTGCTATAGAGTAGACTAGTAAATGAGGACTGCTATAGAGTAGACTAGTAAATGAGGACTGCTATAGAGTAGACTAGTAAATGAGGACTGCTATAGAGTAGACTAGTAAATGAGGACTGCTATAGAGTAGACTAGTAAATGAGGACTGCTATAGAGTAACTAGTAAATGAGGACTGCTATAGAGTAGACTAGTAAATGAGGACTGCTATAGAGTAGACTAGTAAATGAGGACTGCTATAGAGTAGACTAGTAAATGAGGACTGCTATAGAGTAGACTAGTAAATGAGGACTGCTATAGAGTAGACTAGTAAATGAGGACTGCTATAGAGTAGACTAGTAAATGAGGACTGCTATAGAGTAGACTAGTAAATGAGGACTGCTATAGAGTAGACTAGTAAATGAGGACTGCTATAGAGTAGACTAGTAAATGAGGACTGCTATAGAGTAGACTAGTAAATGAGGACTGCTATAGAGTAGACTAGTAAATGAGGACTGCTATAGAGTAGACTAGTAAATGAGGACTGCTATAGAGTAGACTAGTAAATGAGGACTGCTATAGAGTAGACTAGTAAATGAGGACTGCTATAGAGTAGACTAGTAAATGAGGACTGCTATAGAGTAGACTAGTAAATGAGGACTGCTATAGAGTAGACTAGTAAATGAGGACTGCTATAGAGTAGACTAGTAAATGAGGACTGCTATAGAGTAGACTAGTAAATGAGGACTGCTATAGAGTAGACTAGTAAATGAGGACTGCTATAGAGTAGACTAGTAAATGAGGACTGCTATAGAGTAGACTAGTAAATGAGGACTGCTATAGAGTAGACTAGTAAATGAGGACTGCTATAGAGTAGACTAGTAAATGAGGACTGCTATAGAGTAGACTAGTAAATGAGGACTGCTATAGAGTAGACTAGTAAATGAGGACTGCTATAGAGTAGACTAGTAAATGAGGACTGCTATAGAGTAGACTAGTAAATGAGGACTGCTATAGAGTAGACTAGTAAATGAGGACTGCTATAGAGTAGACTAGTAAATGAGGACTGCTATAGAGTAGACTAGTAAATGAGGACTGCTATAGAGTAGACTAGTAAATGAGGACTGCTATAGAGTAGACTAGTAAATGAGGACTGCTATAGAGTAGACTAGTAAATGAGGACTGCTATAGAGTAGACTAGTAAATGAGGACTGCTATAGAGTAGACTAGTAAATGAGGACTGCTATAGAGTAGACTAGTAAATGAGGACTGCTATAGAGTAGACTAGTAAATGAGGACTGCTATAGAGTAGACTAGTAAATGAGGACTGCTATAGAGTAGACTAGTAAATGAGGACTGCTATAGAGTAGACTAGTAAATGAGGACTGCTATAGAGTAGACTAGTAAATGAGGACTGCTATAGAGTAGACTAGTAAATGAGGACTGCTATAGAGTAGACTAGTAAATGAGGACTGCTATAGAGTAGACTAGTAAATGAGGACTGCTATAGAGTAGACTAGTAAATGAGGACTGCTATAGAGTAAACTAGTAAATGAGGACTGCTATAGAGTAGACTAGTAAATGAGGACTGCTATAGAGTAGACTAGTAAATGAGGACTGCTATAGAGTAGACTAGTAAATGAGGACTGCTATAGAGTAGACTAGTAAATGAGGACTGCTATAGAGTAGACTAGTAAATGAGGACTGCTATAGAGTAGACTAGTAAATGAGGACTGCTATAGAGTAAACTAGTAAATGAGGACTGCTATAGAGTAGACTAGTAAATGAGGACTGCTATAGAGTAGACTAGTAAATGAGGACTGCTATAGAGTAGACTAGTAAATGAGGACTGCTATAGAGTAGACTAGTAAATGAGGACTGCTATAGAGTAGACTAGTAAATGAGGACTGCTATAGAGTAGACTAGTAAATGAGGACTGCTATAGAGTAACTAGTAAATGAGGACTGCTATAGAGTAGACTAGTAAATGAGGACTGCTATAGAGTAGACTAGTAAATGAGGACTGCTATAGAGTAGACTAGTAAATGAGGACTGCTATAGAGTAGACTAGTAAATGAGGACTGCTATAGAGTAGACTAGTAAATGAGGACTGCTATAGAGTAGACTAGTAAATGAGGACTGCTATAGAGTAGACTAGTAAATGAGGACTGCTATAGAGTAGACTAGTAAATGAGGACTGCTATAGAGTAAACTAGTAAATGAGGACTGCTATAGAGTAAACTAGTAAATGAGGACCTGCTATAGAGTAGACTAGTAAATGAGGACTGCTATAGAGTAGACTAGTAAATGAGGACTGCTATAGAGTAAACTAGTAAATGAGGACTGCTATAGAGTAGACTTAGTAAATGAGGACTGCTATAGAGTAGACTAGTAAATGAGGACTGCTATAGAGTAAACTAGTAAATGAGGACTGCTATAGAGTAACTAGTAAATGAGGACTGCTATAGAGTAGACTAGTAAATGAGGACTGCTATAGAGTAGACTAGTAAATGAGGGACTGCTATAGAGTAACTAGTAAATGAGGACTGCTATAGAGTAAACTAGTAAATGAGGACTGCTATAGAGTACGACTAGTAAGGATGCTATAGAGTAGACTAGTAAATGAGGACTGCTATAGAGTAGACTAGTAAATGAGGACTGCTATAGAGTAAACTAGTAATGAGGACTGCTATAGAGTCGACTAGTAAATGAGGACTGCTATAGAGTAGACTAGTAAATGAGGACTGCTATAGAGTAGACTAGTAAATGAGGACTGCTATAGGAGTAGACTAGTAAATGAGGACTGCTATAGAGTAAGACTAGTAAATGAGGACTGCTATAGAGTAGACTAGTAAATGAGGACTGCTATAGAGTAGACTAGTAATGAGACTTGCTATAGAGTAGACTAGTAAATGAGGACTGCCTATAGCGGTCGACTAGTAACTGGGACTGCTATAGAGGTATAATAGTAAATGAGGACTGCTATTATAAGTAGACTAGTAAATGAGGACTGCTATCAGTAGAACTAGTAATGAGGAGCTGGCTATAGAGTTAGACTAGTAAATGAGACTTGCTATAGAGTACGACTAGTAATGAGGACTTGCTATAGAGTAGATCTAGTTAAATGAGGCCTGCTATAGAGGTAAACTAGTAAATGAGGACTGCTATAGAGTCGACTAGTACAATGAGGACTGCTATAGAGTAACTAGTAAATGAGGACTGCTATAGAGTAAACTAGTAAATGGAGGAATTTGGCTATAGAGTAACTAGTAAATTGAAGGACTGCTATAGAGTAGACTAGTAAATGAGGACACCCCTGCTAAGAGTAGACTAGTTTAAATGAGACTGCTATAGAGTAACTAGTAAATGAGGACTGCTATAGAGTACACTAGTAAATGAGGACCTGCTCTCGAGTAAGAATAGTAAATGAGGACTGCTATAGAGTTAGACTAGTAAATGAGGACTGCTATAGAGTAGACTAGTAAATGAGGACTGCTATAGAGTAGACTAGTAAATGAGGACTGCTATAGAGTAAGACTAGTAAATGAGGACTGCTATAGACGTAAACTAGTAAATGAGGACTGCATATAGAGTAAACTAGTAAATGAGGACTTGCTATAGAGTAGACTAGAGTAAATGAGGACTGCTATAGAGTAGACTAGTAAATGAGGACTGCTATAGAGTAAACTAGTAAATGAGGACTTGCTATAGAGTAAACTAGTAAATGAGGACGGCTATAGAGTAGACTAGTAAATGAGGACTGCTATAGAGTAGACTAGTAAATGAGGACTGCTATAGAGTAAACTAGTAAATGAGGACTGCTATAGAGTAGACTAGTAAATGAGGACTGCTATAGAGTAGACTAGTAAATGAGGACTTGCTATAGAGTAGACTAGTAAATGAGGACTGCTATAGAGTAGACTAGTAAATGAGGACTGCTATAGAGTAGACTAGTAAATGAGGACTGCTATAGAGTAAACTAGTAAATGAGGACTGCTATAGAGTAAACTAGTAAATGAGGACTGCTATAGAGTAGACTAGTAAATGAGGACTGCTATAGAGTAGACTAGTAAATGAGGACTGCTATAGAGTAACTAGTAAATGAGGACTGCTATAGAGTAGACTAGTAAATGAGGACTGCTATAGAGTAGACTAGTAAATGAGGACTGCTATAGAGTAAACTTAGTAAATGAGGACTGCTATAGAGTAAACTAGTAATGAGGACTGCTATAGAGTAGACTAGTAAATGAGGACTGCTATAGAGTAGACTAGTAAATGAGGACTGCTATAGAGGTAAACTAGTAAATGAGGACTGCTATAGAGTAAACTAGTAAATGAGGACTGCTATAGAGTAGACTAGTAAATGAGGACTGCTATAGAGTAGACTAGTAAATGAGGACTGCTATAGAGTAGACTAGTAAATGAGGACTGCTATAGAGTAGACTAGTAAATGAGGACTGCTATAGAGTAGACTAGTCAATGAGGACTGCTATAGAGTAGACTAGTAAATGAGGGACTGCTATAGAGTACACTAGTAAATGAGGACTTGCTATAGAAGTAGACTAGTAAATGAGGCCTGCTATAGAGTAAACTAGTAAATGAGGACTGCTATAGAGTAGACTAGTAAATGAGGACTGCTATAGAGTAAACTAGTAAATGAGGACTGCTATAGAGTAGACTAGTAAATGAGGACTGCTATAGAGTAGACTAGTAAATGAGGACTGCTATAGAGTAAACTAGTAAATGAGGACTGCTATAGAGTAGACTAGTAAATGAGGACTGCTATAGAGTAGACTAGTAAATGAGGACTGCTATAGAGTAAACTAGTAAATGAGGACTGCTATAGAGTAAACTAGTAAATGAGGACTGCTATAGAGTAGACTAGTAAATGAGGACTGCTATAGAGTAGACTAGTAAATGAGGACTGCTATAGAGTAAACTAGTAAATGAGGACTGCTATAGAGTAAACTAGTAAATGAGGACTGCTATAGAGTAGACTAGTAAATGAGGACTGCTATAGAGTAGACTAGTAAATGAGACTGCTATAGAGTAGACTAGTAAATGAGGACTGCTATAGAGTAGACTAGTAAATGAGGACTGCTATAGAGTAGACTAGTAAATGAGGACTGCTATAGAGTAGACTAGTAAATGAGGACTGCTATAGAGTAGACTAGTAAATGAGGACTGCTATAGAGTAGACTAGTAAATGAGGACTGCTATAGAGTACACTAGTAAATGAGGACTGCTATAGAGTAGACTAGTAAATGAGGACTGCTATAGAGTAAACTAGTAAATGAGGACTGCTATAGAGTAACTAGTAAATGAGGACTGCTATAGAGTAGACTAGTAAATGAGGACTTGCTATAGAGTAGACTAGTAAATGAGGACTTGCTATAGAGTAGACTAGTAAATGAGGACTGCTATAGAGTAAACTAGTAAATGAGGACTGCTATAGAGTAAACTAGTAAATGAGGACTGCTATAGAGTAAACTAGTAAATGAGGACTGCTATAGAGTAGACTAGTAAATGAGGACTGCTATAGAGTAGACTAGTAAATGAGGACTGCTATAGAGTAGACTAGTAAATGAGGACTGCTATAGAGTAGACTAGTAAATGAGGACTGCTATAGAGTAGACTAGTAAATGAGGACTGCTATAGAGTAAACTAGTAAATGAGGACTGCTATAGAGTAGACTAGTAAATGAGGACTGCTATAGAGTAAACTAGTAAATGAGGACTTGCTATAGAGTAGACTAGTAAATGAGGACTGCTATAGAGTAAACTAGTAAATGGAGGACTGCTATAGAGTAAACTAGTAAAGGAGGACTGCTATAGAGTAAACTAGTAAAGGAGGACTGCTATAGAGTAAACTAGTAAAGGAGGACTGCTATAGAGTAACTAGTAAATGAGGACTGCTATAGAGTAGACTAGTAAATGAGGACTGCTATAGAGTAGACTAGTAAATGAGGACTTGCTATAGAGTAGACTAGTAAATGAGGACTGCTATAGAGTAAACTAGTAAATGAGGACTGCTATAGAGTAGACTAGTAAATGAGGACTGCTATAGAGTAAACTAGTAAATGAGGACTGCTATAGAGTAAACTAGTAAATGAGGACTGCTATAGAGTAGACTAGTAAATGAGGACTGCTATAGAGTAGACTAGTAAATGAGGACTGCTATAGAGTAGACTAGTAAATGAGGACTGCTATAGAGTAGACTAGTAAATGAGGACTGCTATAGAGTAGACTAGTAAATGAGGACTGCTATAGAGTACACTAGTAAATGAGGACTTGCTATAGAGTAGACTAGTAAATGAGGACTGCTATAGAGTAAACTAGTAAATGAGGACTGCTATAGAGTAGACTAGTAAATGAGGACTGCTATAGAGTAAACTAGTAAATGAGGACTGCTATAGAGTAGACTAGTAAATGAGGACTGCTATAGAGTAAACTATCCCATAATGACAAAGTTAAAACAGTCTTTTAGAAATGTTTGCACATTTTTCGGAGGAGAAGGGCCTTGGTCATGGAGGTGACCACGAACCCAATGGTTACTCTGACAGAGCTCCAGAGTTCCTCTGTTGTGATGGGAGAACTTTCCTACTGACAACCATCTCTGCAGCACTCCACCAATCAAGGCAGGCGGAAGCAACTCCTCAGTAAAAGGCACATGACAGCCCACTTGGAGTTTGCCAAAAGGCACCTAAAGGACTCTCACAGCATGAGAAACAAGATTCTCTGGTCTGATGAAACCAAGATTGACCTCTTTGGCCTGAATGCCAAGCGTCACGTCTGGAGGAAACCTGGCACCATCCCTACTGTGGCAGCATCATGCTGTTGGGATGTTTTTCAGTGGCAGGGACTGAGAAACTAGTGAGGATCGAGGCACAGATGAACGGAGCAAAGTACCTTGATGAAAACCTGCTCCAGATCGCTCAGGACCTCAGACTGGGGTGAAGGTCCACCTTCCAACAGGACAACAACCCTAAGCACACAGCCAAGACAACACAGGAGTGGCTTCAGGACAAGTTTCTGAATGTCCTTGAGTGGCCCAGCCAGAACCCGGAATTGAACCCAATCTAAACATCTCTGGAGAGACCTGGAAATAGCTGTGCAGTGACGCTCCCCATCCAACCTGACAGAGCTTGAGGATCTGCAGAGAAGAATGGGAGAAACTCCCCAAATACAGATGTGCCAAGCTTATAGCATCATACCCAAGAAGACTGGAGGCTGTTATCGCTGCCAAAGGTGCTTTAACAAAGTACTGAGTAAAGGGTCTGAATACTTATGTAAATGTGATATTACATTTTTTGGGCAACATTTTCTAAAAACTTGTTTTTGTTTATGGGGTATTGTGCTGTAATTATGGGGTATTGGGATGTCATTATGGGGTATTGTGATGTCATTATGGAGTATTGTGATGTCATTATGGAGTATTGTGATGTCATTATGGAGTATTGTGATGTCATTATGGAGTATTGTGATGTCATTATGGGGTATTGTGATGTCATTATGGGGTATTGTGACGTCATTATGGAGTATTGTGATGGCATTATGGAGTATTGCGATGTCATTATGGAGTATTGTGATGTCATTATGGAGTATTGTGATGTCATTATGGAGTATTGTGATGTCATTATGGAGTATTGTGATGCCATTATGGGGTATTGTGATGTCATTATGGGGTATTGTGTGTTGATTGATGAGGGTGTACTCTATATAGAGGAGACTGATGGAGGGCTATGTGTTGAGCTACAGAGACACCTCTATATAGAGGAGACTGATGGAGGGCTATGTGTTGAGCTACAGAGACACCTCTATATAGAGGAGACTGATGGAGGGCTATGTGTTGAGCTACAGAGACACCTCTATATAGAGGAGACTGATGGAGGGCTATGTGTTGAGCTACAGAGACACCTCTATATAGAGGAGACTGATGGAGGGCTATGTGTTGAGCTACAGAGACACCTCTATATAGAGGAGACTGATGGAGGGCTATGTGTTGAGCTACAGAGACACCTCTATATAGAGGAGACTGATGGAGGGCTATGTGTTGAGCTACAGAGACACCTCTATATAGAGGAGACTGATGGAGGGCTATGTGTTGAGCTACAGAGACACCTCTATATAGAGGAGACTGATGGAGGGCTATGTGTTGAGCTACAGAGACACCTCTATATAGAGGAGACTGATGGAGGGCTATGTGTTGAGCTACAGAGACACCTCTATACAGAGGAGACTGATGGAGGGCTATGTGTTGAGCTACAGAGAAACTAGCTAGTTGTTCGGTGTGTCTCCCAGGTGGCTTGTGGCCAACAACACTTTTTATGGATATCTTTAAGAAATGGCTTTCTTCTTGCCACTCTTCCATAAAGGCCAGATTTGCGCTATATGACTGATTGTTGTCCTATGGACAGAGTCTCCCACCTCAGCTGTAGATCTCTGCAGTTCACCCAGAGTGATCATGGGCCTCTTGGCTGCATCTCTGATCAGTCTTCTCCTTGTATGAGCTGAAAGTTTAGAGGGACGGCCAGGTCTTGGTAGATTTGCAGTGGTCTGATACTCCTTCCTATTTCAATTTTATCGCTTGCACAGTGCTCCTTGGGATGTTTAAAGCTTGGGAAATCTTTTTGTATCCAAATCCGGCTTTAAACTTCTTCACAACAGTATCTCGGACCTGCCTGGTGTGTTCCTTGTTCTTCATGATGCTCTCTGCGCTTTTAACGGACCTCTGAGACTATCACAGTGCAGGTGCATTTATACGGAGACTTGATTACACACAGGTGGATTGTATTTATCATCATTAGTCATTTAGGTCAACATTGGATCATTCAGAGATCCTCACTGAACTTCTGGAGAGAGTTTGCTGCACTGAAAGTAAAGGGGCTGAATAATTTTGCGCACCCAATTTTTCAGTTTTTGATTTGTTAAAAAAGTTTGAAATATCCAAAAAAATGTCGTTCCACTTCATGATTGTGTCCCACTTGTTGTTGATTCTTCACAAAAAAATACAGTTTTATATCTTTATGTTTGAAGCCTGAAATGTGGCAAAAGGTCGCAAAGTTCAAGGGGGCCGAATAGTTTCGCAAGGCACTGTACATATGGGATGAGTATGTAAACAAAGTGGCATAGTTAAAGTGGCTAGTGATACATGTATTACATAAAGATGCAGTAGATGATATAGAGTACAATATATACGTATACATATGAGATGAATAATGTAGCGTATGTAAACATTATATTAGGTAGCATTGTTTAAAGTGGCTAGTGATATATTTTACATCATTTCCCAACAATTCCCATTATTAAAGTGGCTGGAGTTGAGTCAGTGTGTTGGCAGCAGCCACTCAATGTTAGTGGTGGCTGTTTAACAGTCTGATGGCCTTGAGATAGAAGCTGTTTTTCAGTCTCTCGGTCCCAGCTTTGATGCACCTGTACTGACCTCGCCTTCTGGATGATAGCGGGGTGAACAGGCAGTGGCTCGGGTGGTTGTTGTCCTTGATGATCTTTATGGCCTTCCTGTAACATCGGGTGGTGTAGGTGTCCTGGAGTGCAGGTAGTTTGCCCCCGGTGATGCGTTGTGCAGACCTCACTACCCTCTGGAGAGCCTTACGGTTGTGGGCGGAGCAGTTGCCGTACCAGGTGGTGATACAGCCCGCCAGGATGCTCTCGATTGTGCATCTGTAGAAGTTTGTGAGTGCTTTTGGTGACAAGCCGAATTTCTTCAGCCTCCTGAGGTTGAAGAGGCACTGCTGCGCCTTCTTCATGATGCTGTCTGTGTGGGTGGACCAATTCAGTTTGTCTGTGATGTGTATGCCGAGGAACTTAAATCTTACTACCCTCTCCACTACTGTTCCATCGATGTGGATAGGGGGGTGTTCCCTCTGCTGTTTCCTGAAGTCCACAAACATCTCCTTAGTTTTGTTGACGTTGAGTGTGAGGTTATTTTCCTGACACCACACTCTGAGGGCCCTCACCTCCTCCCTGTAGGCCGTCTCGTCGTTGTTGGTAATCAAGCCTACCACTACCACTGTGTCGTCCGCAAACTTGATGATTGAGTTGGAGGCGTGCGTAGCCACGCAGTCGTGGGTGAACAGGGAGAGGGCTCAGAACGCACCCTTGTGTGGCTCCAGTGTTGAGGATCAGCGGGGTGGAGATGTTGTTGCCTACCCTCACCACCTGGGGGCGGCCCGTCAGGAAGTCCAGTACCCAGTTGCACAGGGCGGGGTCGAGACCCAGGGTCTCGAGCTTGATGACGAGCTTGGAGGGTACTATGGTGTTAAATGCCGAGCTGTAGTCGATGAACAGCATTCTCACATAGGTATTCCTCTTGTCCAGGTGGGTTAGGGCAGTGTGCAGTGTGGTTGAGATTGCATCGTCTGTGGACCTATTTGGGCGGTAAGCAAATTGGAGTGGGTCTAGGGTGTCAGGTAGGGTGGAGGTGATATGGTCCTTGACTAGTCTCTCAAAGCACTTGATGACGGAAGTGAGTGCTACGGGGCGGTAGTCGTTTAGCTCAGTTACCTTAGCTTTCTTGGGAACAGGAACAATGGCCCTCTTGAAGCATGTGGGAACAGCAGACTGGGATAGGGATTGATTGAATATGTCCGTAAACACACCAGCCAGCTGGTCTGCGCATGCTCTGAGGGCGCGGCTGGGGATGCCGTCTGGGCCTGCAGCCTTGCGAGGGTTAACACGTTTAAATGTTTTACTCACCTCGGCTGCAGTGAAGGAGAGGCCGCATGTTTTGGTTGCAGGCCGTGTCAGTGGCACTGTATTGTCCTCAAAGTGGGCAAAAAAGTTATTTAGTCTGCCTGGGAGCGAGACATCCTGGTCCGTGACGGGGCTGGTTTTCTTTTTGTAATCCGTGATTGACTGTAGACCCTGGCACATACCTCTTGTGTCTGAGCCGTTGAATTGAGATTCTACTTTGTCTCTATACTGACGCTTAGCTTGTTTGATTGCCTTGCGGAGGGAATAGTTACACTGTTTGTATTCGGTCATGTTTCCGGTCACCTTGCCCTGATTAAAAGCAGTGGTTCGCACTTTCAGTTCCACGCGAATGCTGCCATCAATCCACGGTTTCTGGTTTGGGAATGTTTTAATCGTTGCTATGGGAACGACATCTTCAACGCACGTTCTAATGAACTCGCACACCGAATCAGCGTATTCATCAATGTTGTTGTCTGACGCAATACGAAACATATCCCAGTCCACGTGATGGAAGCAGTCTTGGAGTGTGGAATCAGATTGGTCGGACCAGCGTTGGACAGACCTCAGCGTGGGAGCTTCTTGTTTTAGTTTCTGTCTGTAGGCAGGGATCAACAAAATGGAGTCGTGGTCAGCTTTTCCGAAAGGAGGGCGGGGCAGGGCCTTATATGCGTCGCGGAAGTTAGAATAGCAATGATCCAAGGTTTTGCCAGCCCTGGTTGCGCAATCGATATGCTGATACAATTTAGGGAGTCTTGTTTTCAGATTAGCCTTGTTAAAATCCCCAGCTACAATGAATGCAGCCTCAGGATGTATGGATTCCAGTTTGCAAAGAGTCAAATAAAGTTAGTTCAGAGCCATCGATGTGTCTGCTTGGGGGGGAATATATACGACTGTGATTATAATCGAAGAGAATTCCCTTGGTAGATAATGCGGTCGACATTTGATTGTGAGGAATTCTAAATCAGGTGAACAGAAGGACTTGAGTTCCTGTATGTTGTTGTGACCACACCACGTCTCGTTAGCCATAAGGCATACGCCCCCGCCCCTCTTCTTACCAGAAAGATGTTTGTTTCTGTCGGCGCGATATGTGATCTACTGCACAAGGCTGACTGTAGGTCTGTCTTCTCTCTAATGGGCGTCCAGACCAGTGGGCTAGCTAGTTGTTCTAGTCATCCAGTCTCAAGCAGCTAAACTGATGATGTCAGAGAAAAGAAAAGTACTACTGAAGTAGACTATGACACGTCCCAAATGGCACCTTATTCCCATAGAGCTCTGGTCAAATGGCACCTTATTCCCATAGGGCTCTGATCAAATGGCACCTTATTCCCATAGAGCTCTGGTCAAATGGCACCTTATTCCCATAGAAATCTGATCAAATGGCACCTTATTCCCATAGAGCTCTGATCAAAGGGCACCTTATTCCCATAGGGCTCTGGTCAAATGGCACCTTATTCCCATAGAAATCTGATCAAATGGCACCTTATTCCCATAGAGCTCTGTTCAAATGGCACCTTATTCCCATAGAAATCTGATCAAATGGCACCTTATTCCCATAGGGCTCTGGTCAAATGGCACCTTATTCCCATAGAAATCTGATCAAATGGCACCTTATTCCCATAGAAATCGGATCAAATGGCACCTTATTCCCATAGAGCTCTGGTCAAATGGCACCTTATTCCCATAGAAATCTGATTAAATGGCACCTTATTCCCATAGAGCTCTGGTCAAATGGCACCTTATTCCCATAGAGCTCTGATCAAAGGGCACCTTATTCCCATAGAGCTCTACTCAAAGGGCACCTTATTCCCATAGAGCTCTGATCAAATGGTACCTTATTCCCATAGAGCTCTGGTCAAATGGCACCTTATTCCCATAGAGCTCTGGTCAAATGGCACCTTATTCCCATAGAAATCTGGTCAAATGGCACCTTATTCCCACAGGGCTCTGGTCAAATGGCACCTTATTCCCATAGGGCTCTGGTCAAATGGCACCTTATTCCCATAGGGCTCTGGTCAAAAAGCACCTTATTCCCATAGAGCTCTGGTCAAATGGCACCTTATTCCCATAGGGCTCTGGTCAAATGGCACCTTATTCCCACAGGGCTCTGGTCAAATGGCACCTTATTCCCATAGGGCTCTGGTCAAATGGCACCTTATTCCCATAGGGCTCTGGTCAAATGGCACCTTATTCCCATAGGGCTCTGGTCAAATGGCACCTTATTCCCATAGGGCTCTGGTCAAATGGCACCTTATTCCCATAGAGCTCTGGTCAAATGGCACCTTATTCCCATAGGGCTCTGGTCAAATGGCACCTTATTCCCATAGAAATCTGATCAAATGGCACCTTATTCCCATAGGGCTCTGGTCAAATGGCACCTTATTCCCATAGAAATCTGATCAAATGGCACCTTATTCCCATAGAAATCTGATCAAATGGCACCTTATTCCCATAGAGCTCTGATCAAAGGGCACCTTATTCCCATAGGGCTCTGGTCAAATGGCACCTTATTCCCATAGAAATCTGATCAAATGGCACCTTATTCCCATAGAGCTCTGTTCAAATGGCACCTTATTCCCATAGAAATCTGATCAAATGGCACCTTATTCCCATAGGGCTCTGGTCAAATGGCACCTTATTCCCATAGGGCTCTGGTCAAATGGCACCTTATTCCCATAGAAATCTGATCAAATGGCACCTTATTCCCATAGAAATCGGATCAAATGGCACCTTATTCCCATAGAGCTCTGGTCAAATGGCACCTTATTCCCATAGAAATCTGATCAAATGGCACCTTATTCCCATAGAGCTCTGATCAAAGGGCACCTTATTCCCATAGGGCTCTGGTCAAATGGCACCTTATTCCCATAGAAATCTGATCAAATGGCACCTTATTCCCATAGAGCTCTGTTCAAATGGCACCTTATTCCCATAGAAATCTGATC
Source organism: Oncorhynchus kisutch (assembly GCF_002021735.2). Taxonomy (NCBI): domain Eukaryota; kingdom Metazoa; phylum Chordata; class Actinopteri; order Salmoniformes; family Salmonidae; genus Oncorhynchus; species Oncorhynchus kisutch. The sequence continues at coordinate 71,587 of NW_022262892.1, read as the reverse complement.
AAATGGCACCTTATTCCCATAGGGCTCTGGTCAAATGGCACCTTATTCCCATAGGGCTCTGGTCAAATGGCACCTTATTCCCATAGAAATCTGATCAAATGGCACCTTATTCCCATAGAAATCGGATCAAATGGCACCTTATTCCCATAGAGCTCTGGTCAAATGGCACCTTATTCCCATAGAAATCTGATTAAATGGCACCTTATTCCCATAGAGCTCTGGTCAAATGGCACCTTATTCCCATAGAGCTCTGATCAAAGGGCACCTTATTCCCATAGAGCTCTGGTCAAATGGCACCTTATTCCCATAGGGCTCTGGTCAAATGGCACCTTATTCCCACAGGGCTCTGGTCAAATGGCACCTTATTCCCATAGGGCTCTGGTCAAATGGCACCTTATTCCCATAGGGCTCTGGTCAAATGGCACCTTATTCCCATAGGGCTCTGGTCAAATGGCACCTTATTCCCATAGAGCTCTGGTCAAATGGCACCTTATTCCCATAGGGCTCTGGTCAAATGGCACCTTATTCCCATAGAAATCTGATCAAATGGCACCTTATTCCCATAGGGCTCTGGTCAAATGGCACCTTATTCCCATAGGGCTCTGGTCAAATGGCACCTGGTCAGTGTTGTGGATTAGTTACTAAATCTTTCAGGGGCCTGGTCAGTGTTGTGGATTAGTGAGAAGGTTTTAGGGTCTTACTCGGCTGGGTTCTACAGGGTAGCTGGTGTACTGTGTGTTAGTGGGACTGATAGATACTAGGCTGGGTTCTACAGGGTAGCTGGTGTACTGTGTGGTAGTAGGACTGATAGATACTAGGCTGGGTTCTACAGGGTAGTCGGTGTACTGTGTGGTAGTGGGACTGATAGATACTAGGCTGTTGGTCCTCCAATAGAAAGAGGCCTGGCCCTACCATTTGCTCCTACCTTACCTTTGGAGCCAGAGTTCAATCAATCAATCCACTCCTGACAGGACAACAACACACATCATCACATCACGTGTTTCTCTCTTTACGCTTCAACAAGTAGACAATGCAACTTTATAGAACGCTTATTATTTTTATTGTTAGTTACATAGACACGTCAGTTCCTCTCCTCTGTTTCCACGGTAACCTTGGCACTAAGATTTGGATGTTTGAGTCGTTCCTTCTCCAGCTTGGTTGTGTTCAGACCCTGGTCGGTATAAAACCACCCAGTCCAGCTTGGTTGTGTACAGACCCTGGTCGGTATAAAACCACCCAGTCCAGCTTGGTTGTGTACAGACCCTGGTCGGTATAAAACCACCCAGTCCAGCTCGGGGTCAGTACAGACCCTGGTCTGTATAAAACCACCCAGTCCAGCTTGGTTGTGTACAGACCCTGGTCGGTATAAAACCACCCAGTCCATCTCGGGGTCAGTACAGACCCTAGTCTATATAAAACCACCCAGTCCAGCTCGGGGTCAGTACAGACCCTGGTCTGTATAAAACCACCCAGTCCAGCTCGGGGTCAGTACAGACCCTGGTCTGTATAAAACCACCCAGTCCAGCTCGGGGTCAGTACAGACCCTGGTCTGTATAAAACCACCCAGTCCAGCTCGGGGTCAGTACAGACCCTGGTCTGTATAAAACCACCCAGTCCAGCTCGGGGTCAGTACAGACCCTGGTCTGTATAAAACCACCCAGTCCAGCTCGGGGTCAGTACAGACCCTGGTCTATATAAAACCACCCAGTCCAGCTCGGGGTCAGTACAGACCCTGGTCTGTATAAAACCACCCAGTCCAGCTCGGGGTCAGTACAGACCCTGGTCTGTATAAAACCACCCAGTCCAGCTCGGGGTCAGTACAGACCCTGGTCTGTATAAAACCACCCAGTCCAGCTCGGGGTCAGTACAGACCCTGGTCTGTATAAAACCACCCAGTCCAGCTCGGGGTCAGTACAGACCCTGGTCTGTATAAAACCACCCAGTCCAGCTCGGGGTCAGTACAGACCCTGGTCTTAATAAAACCACACAGTCCATCTCGGGGTCAGTACAGACCCTAGTCTGTATAAAACCACCCAGTCCAGCTCGGGGTCAGTACAGACCCTGGTCTGTATAAAACCACCCAGTCCAGCTCGGGGTCAGTACAGACCCTGGTCTGTATAAAACCACCCAGTCCAGCTCGGGGTCAGTACAGACCCTGGTCTGTATAAAACCACCCAGTCCAGCTCGGGGTCAGTACAGACCCTGGTCTGTATAAAACCACCCAGTCCAGCTCGGGGTCAGTACAGACCCTGGTCTATATAAAACCACCCAGTCCAGCTCGGGGTCAGTACAGACCCTGGTCTGTATAAAACCACCCAGTCCAGCTCGGGGTCAGTACAGACCCTGGTCTGTATAAAACCACCCAGTCCAGCTCGGGGTCAGTACAGACCCTGGTCTGTATAAAACCACCCAGTCCAGCTCGGGGTCGGTACGGACTTTCAATTAATGAAAAAAGAAATGTATTTATGCTTGGTTCCTCTCTGTGTTGTGTTTATTTGTAGCAGGTTGATAATGTTGTGTGTATTTGTAGCAGGACGATAATGTTGTGTTTAGTTGTAGCAGGACGATAATGTTGTGTGTATTTGTAGCAGGACGATAATGTTGTGTTTAGTTGTAGCAGGACGATAATGTTGTGTTTATTTGTAGCAGGTCGATAATGTTGTGTTTAGTTGTAGCAGGTCGATAATGTTGTGTGTATTTGTAGCAGGTTGATAATGTTGTGTTTAGTTGTAGCAGGGCGATAATGTTGTGTTTAGCAGTAGCAGGTCGACAATGTTGTGTTTAGTTGTAGCAGGTCGATAATGTTGTGTGTATTTGTAGCAGGTTGATAATGTTGTGTTTAGTTGTAGCAGGGCGATAATGTTGTGTTTAGCAGTAGCAGGTCGACAATGTTGTGTTTAGTTGTAGCAGGTCGATAATGTTGTGTGTATTTGTAGCAGGTTGATAATGTTGTGTTTAGTTGTAGCAGGTCGACAATGTTGTGTTTAGTTGTAGCAGGTCGATAATGTTGTGTGTATTTGTAGCAGGTTGATAATGTTGTGTTTAGCAGTAGCAGGTCGACAATGTTGTGTTTAGTTGTAGCAGGTCGACAATGTTGTGTTTAGCAGTAGCAGGTCGACAATGTTGTGTTTAGCAGTAGCAGGTCGATAATGTTGTGTTTAGTTCTAGCAGGTCGATAATGTTGTGTTTAGTTGTAGCAGGTCGATAATGTTGTGTTTAGCAGTAGCATGTCGATAATGTTGTGTTTATTTGTAGCAGGCCGATAATGTTGTGTTTAGCAGTAGCAGGTTGATAATGTTGTGTGTATTTGTAGCAGGCCGATAATGTTGTGTTTAGCAGTAGCAGGTTGATAATGTTGTGTTTAGTTGTAGCAGGCCGATAATGTTGTGTTTAGTTGTAGCAGGTTGATAATGTTGTGTTTAGTTGTAGCAGGTTGATAATGTTGTGTGTATTTGTAGCAGGGCGATAATGTTGTGTTTAGTTCTAGCAGGTCGATAATGTTGTGTTTAGTTGTAGCAGGTTGATAATGTTGTGTTTAGTTCTAGCAGGTCGATAATGTTGTGTTTAGTTGTAGCAGGGCGATAATGTTGTGTTTAGTTCTAGCAGGTCGATAATGTTGTGTTTAGTTGTAGCAGGTCGATAATGTTGTGTTTAGTTCTAGCAGGTCGATAATGTTGTGTTTAGTTCTAGCAGGTCGATAATGTTGTGTTTAGTTCTAGCAGGTCGATAATGTTGTGTGTATTTGTAGCAGGGCGATAATGTTGTGTTTAGTTGTGCATCCTGGGAGTGTCGGTCCATATAGAGATTGGCCACACCTCTTTACAGGGGGGAGGAGTCTAAGACAGCTTAGTCCCTCATCCATCTCACCTCAGCTCCTCCCCTTTCCTGGCCTTGGCAGGTATTGTGCTTTCTGATTGGCCCTGCTGGCTGGTCCCACCCCCGGTCCAGGTCCCGAGTGGGTTACTGCTGTGCGGGTGGTGAAAAAAGTGACCAATCACCTCGCAATATGCCGGAGGCGAGCGTTCCATGCGTCCGTGGCTGCTGCTATTGGCTATGCTGATACCAGAGTTACTGCTGGGTGGTCTCGGCCCTCCCCCCCCTCCACTGTGCATGTCTATCACTTCACTGTGGAAGATGGTTCTATTGGGGGGGGCCCTGACCGACTCCCTGTTTAACTCCAACTGCTGCTCTGGGTCCCTCAGCTGTAAGGTGCAGGGGCCCTGGTAGGGCGGGGGCTCCTCTCCGTCAGACAGGGAGATGGTGGGGGGAAGGTGGATGTCGTGGGTCAGGTAGGGGTAGGTGGGCTGGAAGCGACTGAAATGATCCCGGGACATAAAGGAGGGGGCTGTGAACCTCTCCCTGGCCTGGGGCACATACACCACCTAGACACAGAGATAGATAGAGGGTTAGATAGTTACACCACCTAGACACAGAGATAGATAGAGGGTTAGATAGTTACACCACCTAGACACAGAGATAGATAGAGGGTTAGATAGTTACACCACCTAGACACAGACAGATACACCACCTAGTCCTAGACACAGACAGACAGATACACCACCTAGTCCTAGACACAGACAGATACACCACCTAGTCCTAGACACAGACAGACAGACCACCTAGTCCTAGACACAGACAGACAGACCACCTAGTCCTAGACACAGACAGATACACCACCTAGTCCTAGACCCATTACTAAACAGATTGGATCCATTACTAAACAGATTGGATCTATTACTAAACAGATTGGATCTAGTGGGATCCATTACTAAACAGATTGGATCCAGTTGGGTCCATTACTAAACAGATTGGATCCAGTTGGGTCCATTACTAAACAGATTGGATCTATTACTAAACAGATTGGATCTAGTGGGATCCATTACTAAACAGATTGGATCCAGTTGGGTCCATTACTAAACAGATTGGATCCAGTTGGGTCCATTACTAAACAGATTGGATCCAGTGGGGTCCATTACTAAACAGATTGGATCCAGTGGGGTCCATTACTAAACAGATTGGATCCATTACTAAACAGATTGGATCCATTACTAAACAGATTGGATCCATTACTAAACAGATTGGATCCAATACTAAACAGATTGGATCCAGTGGGATCCATTACTAAACAGATTGGATCTAGTGGGATCCATTACTAAACAGATTGGATCTAGTGGGGTCCTTTACTAAATAGATTGTATCTAGTGGGGTCCATTAATAAACAGATTGGATCTTGTAGGGTCCATTACTAAACAGATTGTATCTAGTGGGGTCCATTAATAAACAGATTGGATCTAGTGGGGTCCATTAATAAACAGATTGGATCTAGTGGGGTCCATTACTAAACAGATTGGATCTAGTGGGGTCCATTACTAAACAGATTGGATCTAGTGGGGTCCATTACTAAACAGATTGGATCCATTACTAAACAGATTGGATCCAGTGGTCTCCCCATCACATCAGACAGACTGATGTCAGTGACTGCCAAGTAGACCTGTCTCTCTCCTCCGCTGCGCGCACACGCGCACACGCACACACACACACACGCACACACCCTTGGTTTTTACCTCGGAGGCACCTTGTCGAGAGCCGCTGTCCGGCGGCCAGAGACACACATCCTGATGACAGAAAGAGACAGTCTGAACATTTGACCTGTGGAGGAAACCGATAACCTAACGGCCATATTGGTCTGCTTCACTCAGCAATATATGGTATAACAAGAACCAGCTCCAATCTGGTGAACTGGGTCTGCTTCACTCAGCAATATATGGTATAACAAGAACCAGCTCCAATCTGGTGAACTGGGTCTGCTTCACTCAGCAATATATGGTATAACAAGAACCAGCTCCAATCTGGTGAACTGGGTCAGCTGTCTAGACAGGTGTCTGGTACAGGGTCAGCTGTCTAGACAGGTGTCTGGTGAACAGGGTCAGCTGTCTAGACAGGTGTCTGGTACAGGGCCAGCTGTCTAGACAGGTGTCTGGTACAGGGCCAGCTGTCTAGACAGGTGTCTGGTACAGGGCCAGCTGTCTAGACAGGTGTCTGGTACAGGGCCAGCTGTCTAGACAGGTGTCTGGTGAACAGGGCCAGCTGTCTAGACAGGTGTCTGGTACAGGGCCAGCTGTCTAGACAGGTGTCAGGTGAGTACACATGAAGAGGAAAGAGGTGTCTGGAGGACTGGGTATATACACATGCAAACACAGGCATACACACACACGCACGCACGTACGTACACACACAAATCACAGGAGGTTGGTGGCACCTTAATTGGGGAGGACAGGCTGGTTGTAATGACTGGAGCAGAATGGGTGGGATGGTATCAGGCACATCACTGTTTCCATGGTTTCCAGGGGTTTGATGCCATTCCATTTCCTCTGTTCCGTTATTAAGAGCCGTCCTCCCCTCAGCAACCTCCACTGACACACACACACTGTACTGACCTGCTGTAGTTGTTGTGCTTGCCTCCGGGCCTGGCTCTGTCTGGTCGTAAAGGAGCAGACACACACACACACGGTACTGACCTGCTGTAGTTGTTGTGCTTGCCTCCGGGCCTGGCTCTGTCTGGTCGTAAAGGAGCAGACAGACACACACACTGTACTGACCTGCTGTAGGTGTTGTGCTTGCCTCCGGGCCTGGCTCTGTCTGGTCGTAAAGGAGCAGACAGACACACACACTGTACTGACCTGCTGTAGGTGTTGTGCTTGCCTCCGGGCTTGGCTCTGTCTGGTCGTAAAGGAGCAGGCAGACAGCTTGTAGTGGTTCAACAGACAGCCAATCACCAGCAGCATTACAGTCATCAGGACCAGGATGATGAGGATCTGAGCAGACTCCAGGACAGCTGGAGGACAGAGAGGAGAGACACGGAGAGAAAGACAACAGGTTGGAGGATCTGAGCAGACTCCAGGACAGCTGGAGGACAGAGAGGAGAGACACGGAGAGAAAGACAACAGGTTGGAGGATCTGAGCAGACTCCAGGACAGCTGGAGGACAGAGAGGAGAGACACGGAGAGAAAGACAACAGGTTGGAGGATCTGAGCAGACTCCAGGACAGCTGGAGGACAGAGAGGAGAGACACGGAGAGAAAGACAACAGGTTGGAGGATCTGAGCAGACTCCAGGACAGCTGGAGGACAGAGAGGAGAGACACGGAGAGAAAGACAACAGGTTGGAGGATCTGAGCAGACTCCAGGACAGCTGGAGGACAGAGAGGAGAGACACGGAGAGAAAGAGGGGGAGGCAGGTAGTCTAGTGGTTAGAGGGGGGAGGCAGGTAGTCTAGTGGTTAGAGGGGGGAGGCAGGTAGTCTAGTGGTTAGAGGGGGGAGGCAGGTAGTCTAGTGGTTAGAGGGGGGAGGCAGGTAGTCTAGTGGTTAGAGGGGGGAGGCAGGTAGTCTAGTGGTTAGAGGGGGGAGGCAGGTAGTCTAGTGGTTAGAGGGGGAAGCAGGTAGCCTAGTGGTTAGAGGGGGAGACAGGTAGCCTAGTGGTTAGAGGGGGAGACAGGTAGCCTAGTGGTTAGAGGGGGAGGCAGGTAGTCTAGTGGTTAGAGGGGGGAGGCAGGTAGTCTAGTGGTTAGAGGAGGGGTGGCAGGTAGTCTAGTGGTTAGAGGAGGGGGTGGCAGGTAGCCTAGTGGTTAGAGGGGGAGGCAGGTAGTCTAGTGGTTAGAGGGGGAGGCAGGTACAGTGCCTTGCGAAAGTATTCGGCCCCCTTGAACTTTGCGACCTTTTGCCACATTTCAGGCATCAAACATAAAGATATAAAACTGTATTTTTTTTGTGAAGAATCAACAACAAGTGGGACACAATCATGAAGTGGAACGACATTTATTGGATATTTCAAACTTTTTTAACAAATCAAAAACTGAAAAATTGGGCGTGCAAAATTATTCAGCCCCTTTACTTTCAGTGCAGCAAACTCTCTCCAGAAGTTCAGTGAGGATCTCTGAATGATCCAATGTTGACCTAAATGACTAATGATGATAAATACAATCCACCTGTGTGTAATCAAGTCTCCGTATAAATGCACCTGCACTGTGATAGTCTCAGAGGTCCGTTAAAAGCGCAGAGAGCATCATGAAGAACAAGGAACACACCAGGCAGGTCCGAGATACTGTTGTGAAGAAGTTTAAAGCCGGATTTGGATACAAAAAGATTTCCCAAGCTTTAAAACATCCCAAGGAGCACTGTGCAAGCGATAATATTGAAATGGAAGGAGTATCAGACCACTGCAAATATACCAAGACCTGGCCGTCCCTCTAAACTTTCAGCTCATACAAGGAGAAGACTGATCAGAGATGCAGCCAAGAGGCCCATAATCACTCTGGATGAACTGCAGAGATCTACAGCTGAGGTGGGAGACTCTGTCCATAGGACAACAATCAGTCGTATATTGCACAAATCTGGCCTTTATGGAAGAGTGGCAAGAAGAAAGCCATTTCTTAAAGATATCCATAAAAAGTGTTGTTTAAAGTTTGCCACAAGCCACCTGGGAGACACACCAAACATGTGGAAGAAGGTGCTCTGGTCAGATGAAACCAAAATTGAACTTTTTGGCAACAATGCAAAACGTTATGTTTGGCGTAAAAGCAACACAGCTCATCACCCTGAACACACCATCCCCACTATCAAACATGGTGGTGGCAGCATCATGGTTTGGGCCTGCTTTTCTTCAGCAGGGACAGGGAAGATGGTTAAAATTGATGGGAAGATGGATGGAGCCAAATACAGGACCATTCTGGAAGAAAACCTGATGGAGTCTGCAAAAGACCTGAGACTGGGACGGAGATTTGTCTTCCAACAAGACAATGATCCAAAACATAAAGCAAAATCTACAATGGAATGGTTAAAAAATAAACATATCCAGGTGTTAGAATGGCCAAGTCAAAGTCCAGACCTGAATCCAATCGAGAATCTGTGGAAAGAACTGAAAACTGCTGTTCACAAATGCTCTCCATCCAACCTCACTGAGCTCGAGCTGTTTAGCAAGGAGGAATGGGAAAAAATGTCAGTCTCTTGATGTGCAAAACTGTTAGAGACATACCCCAAGCGACTTACAGCTGTAATCGCAGCAAAAGGTGGCGCTACAAAGTATTAACTTAAGGGGGCTGAATAATTTTGCACGCCCAATTTTTCTGTTTTTGATTTGTTAAAAAAGTTTGAAATATCCAATAAATGTCGTTCCACTTCATGATTGTGTCCCACTTGTTGTTGATTCTTCACAAAAAAATACAGTTTTATATCTTTATGTTTGAAGCCTGAAATGTGGCAAAAGGTCGCAAAGTTCAAGGGGGCTGAATACTTTCGCAAGGCACTGTAGTCTAGTGGTTAGAGCGTTGGACGAGTAACCGAAAGGTTGCAAGATTGATGTTGGATGACGGCATTAAGAAAGCATATATTTGGGATGATGTGTTGTTTTTCCATTCCCCCACCAGGTGGAAGCAGAAGTCAACATGTGAAGCTCATCCAGAGACTCAGAGACAATCAGTCTTCAGGCCACACAGACAGGACCGCTACAGACAGGACCACTACAGACAGGACCGCTACAGACAGGACCACTACAGACAGGACCACTATAGACAACTACAGACAGGACCACCATAGACCACTACAGACCTCTAAAGACAGGACCACTACAGACCTCTACAGACAGGACCACTACAGAGAGGACCACTACAGACCTCTACAGACAGGACCACTACAGACCTCTACAGAGAGGACCACTACAGACCTCTACAGACAGGACCACTATAGACCCCTACAGACAGGACCACTACAGACAGGACCAAAATAGACCACTACAGACAGGACCACCATAGACCACTACAGACAGGACCACTATAGACCACTAGAGACAGGACCACTACAGACAGGACCACTATAGACCACTACAGACAGGACCACTATAGACAGGACCACTACAGAAAGGACCACTATAGACAGGACCACTATGGACAGGACCACTATAGACAGGACCACTATAGACAGGACCACTACAGACAGGACCACTATAGACATGACCACTATAGACAGGACAACTATAGACAGCACCATTATAGACAGGACCACTATAGACAAGACCACTATAGACAGGACCACTACAAGACATGACCATTATAGACAGGACCACTACAGACACAGGACCACTATAGACAGGACCAATACAAGACAGGACCACTACAGACAGGACCACTACAAAACAGGACCACTATAGACAGATCCATTACAAGACAGGACCACTACAAGACATGACCACTATAGACAGGACCACTACAAGACATGACCACTATAGACAGGACCAATACAAGACAAGACCACTACAAAACAGGACCACTATAGACAGGACAACTATAGACAGGACAACTATAGACAGGACAACTATAGACAGGACAACTATAGACCACTATAGACAGGACCACTATAGACAGGACCACTATAGACAGGACCACTATAGACAGGACCACTACAAGACATGACCACTATAGACAGGACCACTATAGACAGGACCACTATAGACAGGACCACTATAGACAGGACCACTATAGAGAGGACAACTATAGACCACTATAGACAGGAACACTATAGACAGGACCACTATAGACAGGACCACTACAAGACATGACCACTATAGACAGGACCACTAAAGACCACTACAAGACATGACCATTATAGACAGGACCACTATAGACAGGACCACTATAGACAGGACCATTATAGACAGGACCACTACAAGACATGACCACTATAGACAGGACCACTACAAGACATGACCACTATAGACAGGACCACTATAGACAGGACCACTATAGACCATTATAGACAGGACCACTATAGACAGGACAACTATAGACCATTATAGACAGGACAATTATAGACAGGACAACTATAGACAGGACCACTATAGACAGGACCACTATAGACAAGACCACTAAAGACAGGACCACTAAAGACCACTATAGACAGGACTACTATAGACAGGACTACTATAGACAGGACCACTATAGACAGGACCACTATAGACAGGACCACTATAGACAGGACAACTATAGACCATTATAGACAGGACCATTATAGAGAGGACCACTATAGACAGGACCACTATAGACCTCTATAGACAGGACCACTATAGACAGGACCACTATAGACAGGACCACTACAAGACATGACCACTATAGACAGGACCACTATAGACCATTATAGACAGGACCACTATAGACAAGATCACCATAGACAGGACCACTATAGACCATTATAGAGAGGACCCTCTTCTCTTCATGAACTAAGACTGACCCTCTTCTCTTCATGAACTAAGACTGACCCTCTTCTCTTCATGAACTAAGACCGACCCTCTTCATGAACTAAGACCGCCCCTCTTCATGAACTAAGACTGACCCTCTTCTCTCCATGAACTAAGACTGACCCTCTTCTCTTCATGAACTAAGACCGACCCTCTTCATGAACTAAGACTGACCCTCTTCTCTCCATGAACTAAGACTGACCCTCTTCATGAACTAAGACTGACCCTCTTCTCTTCATTAACTAAGACCGACCCTCTTCATGAACTAAGACCGACCCTCTTCATGAACTAAGACTGACCCTCTTCTCTTCATTAACTAAGACTGATCTCTGTCTCTGTATCTAATAGACAGCTACAGAGGAGATACCCTACAACGAGAGTAGCAACACCTGCAGACAGACTCACTGGTAAATACCTGCAGACAGACTCACTGGTAAAGAGAGTATAACACCTGTAGACAGACTCACTGGTAAAGAGAGTAGCAACACCTGTAGACAGACTCACTGGTAAAGAGAGTAGCAACACCTGTAGACAGACTCACTGGTAAAGAGAGTAGCAACACCTGTAGACAGACTCACTGGTAAAGAGAGTAGCAACACCTGTAGACAGACTCACTGGTAAAGAGAGTAGCAACACCTGTAGACAGACTCACTGGTAAAGAGAGTAGCAACACCTGTAGACAGACTCACTGGTAAAGAGAGTATAACACCTGTAGACAGACTCACTGGTAAAGAGAGTAGCAACACCTGTAGACAGACTCACTGGTAAAGTTAGTAGCAACACCTGTAGACAGACTCACTGGTAAAGAGAGTAGCAACACCTGTAGACAGACTCACTGGTAAAGAGAGTATAACACCTGTAGACAGACTCACTGGTAAAGAGAGTATAACACCTGTAGACAGACTCACTGGTAAAGAGAGTAGCAACACCTGTAGACAGACTCACTGGTAAAGAGAGTAGCAACACCTGTAGACAGACTCACTGGTAAAGAGAGTATAACACCTGTAGACAGACTCACTGGTAAAGAGAGTAGCAACACCTGTAGACAGACTCACTGGTAAAGAGAGTAGCAACACCTGTAGACAGACTCACTGGTAAAGAGAGTATAACACCTGTAGACAGACTCACTGGTAAAGAGAGTAGCAACACCTGTAGACAGACTCACTGGTAAAGAGAGTAGCAACACCTGTAGACAGACTCACTGGTAAAGAGAGTATAACACCTGTAGACAGACTCACTGGTAAAGAGAGTATAACACCTGTAGACAGACTCACTGGTAAAGAGAGTAGCAACACCTGTAGACAGACTCACTGGTAAAGAGAGTAGCAACACCTGTAGACAGACTCACTGGTAAAGAGAGTATAACACCTGTAGACAGACTCACTGGTAAAGAGAGTAGCAACACCTGTAGACAGACTCACTGGTAAAGAGAGTAGCAACACCTGTAGACAGACTCACTGGTAAAGAGAGTATAACACCTGTAGACAGACTCACTGGTAAAGAGAGTAGCAACACCTGTAGACAGACTCACTGGTAAAGAGAGTAGCAACACCTGTAGACAGACTCACTGGTAAAGAGAGTATAACACCTGTAGACAGACTCACTGGTAAAGAGAGTAGTAACACCTGTAGACAGACTCACTGGTAAAGAGAGTAGCAACACCTGTAGACACCTGTAGACAGACTCACTGGTAAAGAGAGTATAACACCTGTAGACAGACTCACTGGTAAAGAGAGTATAACACCTGTAGACAGACTCACTACTACTACCTCTCTCTCCTGAAACACATTGTGTTGCATTACATATCTGAAATATGCTGTATAAATAAAGCTTGATTTGAAGAAGCCATTTCAGGCTAGCTTGTCTAACTATATTATCTTGTCTAACTATATTATCTTGTGGAAGTATTTTATCTTGTCTAACTATATTATCTTGTCTAACTATATTATCTTGTCGAAGTACTTTATCTTGTCTAACTATATTATCTTGTCGAAGTACTTTATCTTGTCTAACTATATTATCTTGTGGAAGTATTTTATCTTGTCTAACTATATTATCTTGTCTAACTATATTATCTTGTGGAAGTATTTTATCTTGTGGAAGTATTTTATCCGGCACGCCTGCTGGCCCAGTTGGTGGACTTCAGAAAAACAAGCAACAGGTGAATGTAGTGAACAAGACTCACATTCCATTCAGTGTTTTTTACCCAGATTGGAGCAGAGATGCAGAGGAGCGTGTTGCTTGAAAACCAGAACCACACGCCAGGTGGATACAGACAGCTCTGAGGTTTGCTGAGACATGCAGAAGAATACACGGATTTAAAAACATAGAATGAAGCATAATGTTGAAGACTCTAGATTGTTTCAGGTGTTTTGACTGATCCAACTTAAGGACAGGGTGACCGTCCCCCCAGCCATCCTCACATACTTTGTGCCCCATCAGATTTTTGGAGTGCCCGACTCCCCTGAGCACTGCTCTCAATTCAATTTCAATTCAAGGGGCTTTATTGTCATGGGGAAACATATGTTAACATCGCCAAAGCAAGTTTAGTAGATAATAAACAAAAGTGAAATAAACAACAAAAATGACCAGTAAACATTACACTCACAGAAGTTCCAAAAGAATAAAGACATCACAAATGTCATATTATGTCTTTATACAGTGTTATAACGATGTGCAAATAGTTCAAGTACAAAAGGGAAAATAAATCAACATAAATATGGGTTGTATTTACAATGGTGTTTGTTCTTCACTGGTTGCCCTTTTCTTGTGGCAACAGGTCACACATCTTGCTGCTGTGATGGAACACTGTGGTATTCCACCTGATCTCTCTGATGTCACACTGTGGTATTCCACCTGATCTCTCTGTGATGTCACACTGTGGTATTCCACCTGATCTCTCTGTGATGTCACACTGTGGTATTCCACCTGATCTCTCTGTGATGTCACACTGTGGTATTCCACCTGATCTCTCTGTGATGGCACACTGGTATTCCACCTGATCTCTCTGTGATGTCACACTGTGGTATTCCACCTGATCTCTCTGATGTCACACTGTGGTATTCCACCTGATCTCTCTGATGTCACACTGGGATTCCACCTGATCTCTCTGTGATGTCACAGTGTGGTATTCCACCTGATCTCTCTGTGATGGCACACTGGTATTCCACCTGATCTCTCTGTGATGTCACACTGTGGTATTCCACCTGATCTCTCTGTGATGTCACACTGTGGTATTCCACCTGATCTCTCTGTGATGGCACACTGGTATTCCACCTGATCTCTCTGTGATGTCACACTGTGGTATTCCACCTGATCTCTGTGATGTCACACTGTGGTATTCCACCTGATCTCTCTGTGATGTCACACTGTGGTATTCCACCTGATCTCTGTGATGTCACACTGTGGTATTCCACCTGATCTCTCTGTGATGTCACACTGTGGTATTCCACCTGATCTCTCTGTGATGTCACACTGTGGTATTCCACCTGATCTCTCTGTGATGGCACACTGGTATTCCACCTGATCTCTCTGTGATGTCACACTGTGGTATTCCACCTGATCTCTCTGTGATGTCACACTGTGGTATTCCACCTGATCTCTCTGTGATGTCACACTGTGGTATTCCACCTGATCTCTCTGTGATGTCACACTGTGGTATTCCACCTGATCTCTCTGTGATGTCACACTGTGGTATTCCACCTGATCTCTCTGTGATGTCACACTGTGGTATTCCACCTGATCTCTCTGTGATGTCACACTGTGGTATTCCACCTGATCTCTCTGTGATGTCACACTGTGGTATTCCACCTGATCTCTCTGTGATGTCACACTGTGGTATTCCACCTGATCTCTCTGTGATGTCACACTGTGGTATTCCACCTGATCTCTCTGTGATGTCACACTGTGGTATTCCACCTGATCTCTCTGTGATGTCACACTGTGGTATTCCACCTGATCTCTCTGTGATGTCACACTGTGGTATTCCACCTGATCTCTCTGTGATGTCACACTGTGGTATTCCACCTGATCTCTCTGTGATGTCACACTGTGGTATTCCACCTGATCTCTCTGTGATGTCACACTGTGGTATTCCACCTGATCTCTCTGTGATGTCACACTGTGGTATTCCACCTGATCTCTCTGTGATGTCACACTGTGGTATTCCACCTGATCTCTCTGTGATGTCACACTGTGGTATTCCACCTGATCTCTCTGTGATGTCACACTGGTATTCCATCTGTGTGATCTGAGGGAAATATATGTCTCTAATATGGTCATACATCTGGCAGGAGGTGAGGAAGTGCAGCTCAGTTTCCACCTCATTTTGTTGGCAGTGTTGCACATAGTCTGTCTTCTCTTGAGAGCCAGGTCTGTCTGTCTGTCTGTCTGTCTGTCTGTCTGTCTGTCTGTCTGTCTGTCTGTCTGTCTGTCTGTCTGTCTGTCTGTCTGTCTGTCTGTCTGTCTGTCTGTCTGTCTGTCTGTCTGTCTGTCTGTCTGTCTGTCTGTCTGTCTGTCTGTCTGTCTGTCTGTCTGTCTGTCTGTCTGTCTGTCTGTCTGTCTGTCTGTCTGTCTGTCTGTCTGTCTGTCTGTCTGTCTGTCTGTCTGTCTGTCTGTCTGTCTGTCTGTCTGTCTGCCTCTCTCTCCCTCCAGACAGTAGACCAGCCAGTCTCTCTCTCCAGACAGTAGACCAGCCAGCCCCTCTCCTTCACTCTCTCTCTCCAGATAGTAGACCAGCCAGCCCCTCTCCTTCACTCTCTCTCTCCAGACAGTAGACCAGCCAGCCCCTCTCTTTCACTCTCTCTCTCCAGACAGTAGACCAGCCAGCCCCTCTCCTTCTCACTCTCCCTCCAGACAGTAGACCAGCCAGCCCCTATCCTTCTCTCTCTCCCTCCAGACAATAGACCAGCCAGCCCCTCTCCTTTTCTCTCTCCCTCCAGACAGTAGACCAGCCAGCCCCTCTCCTTCTCTCTCTCCCTCCAGACAGTAGACCAGCCAGCCCCTCTCCTTCTCTCTCTCCCTCCAGACAGTAGACCAGCCAGCCCCTCTGCTTCTCTCTGTCCCTCCAGACAGTAGACCAGCCAGCCCCTCTCCCTCCAGACAGTAGACCAGCCAGCCCCTCTCCTTCTCTCTCTCCCTCCAGACAGTAGACCAGCCAGCCCCTCTCCCTCCAGATAGTAGACCAGCCAGCCCCTCTCCTTCTCTCTCTCCCTCCAGATAGTAGACCAGCCAGCCCCTCTCCCTCCAGACAGTAGACCAGCCAGCCCCTCTCCTCTCTCTCCCTCCAGACAGTAGACCAGCCAGCCCCTCTCCTCTCTCTCCAGATAGTAGACCAGCCAGCCCCTCTCCTCTCTCTCTCCCTCCCTCCAGATAGTAGACCAGCCAGCCCCTCTCCTCTCTCTCCCTCCAGACAGTAGACCAGCCAGCCCCTCTCCTCTCTCTCCCTCCAGATAGTAGACCAGCCAGCCCCTCTCCTCTCTCTCCCTCCAGACAGTAGACCAGCCAGCCCCTCTCCTCTCTCTCCCTCCAGACAGTAGACCAGCCAGCCCCTCTCCTCTCTCTCCCTCCAGATAGTAGACCAGCCAGCCCCTCTCCTCTCTCTCCCTCCAGACAGTAGACCAGCCAGCCCCTCCGCTCTCTCTCTCCCTCCAGATAGTAGACCAGCCAGCCCCTCTCCTCTCTCTCCCTCCAGACAGTAGACCAGCCAGCCCCTCTCCTCTCTCTCTCCCTCCAGACAGTAGACCAGCCAGCCCCTCTCCTCTCTCTCTCCCTCCAGACAGTAGACCAGCCAGCCCCTCTCCTCTCTCTCTCCATCCAGACAGTAGACCAGCCAGCCCCTCTCCTCTCTCTCCCTCCAGACAGTAGACCAGCCAGCCCCTCTCCTCTCTCTCCCTCCAGATAGTAGACCAGCCAGCCCCTCTCCTCTCTCTCCCTCCAGACAGTAGACCAGCCAGCCCCTCCGCTCTCTCTCTCCCTCCAGACAGTAGACCAGCCAGCCCCTCTCCTCTCTCTCTCCCTCCAGACAGTAGACCAGCCAGCCCCTCTCCTCTCTCTCTCCCTCCAGACAGTAGACCAGCCAGCCCCTCTCCTCTCTCTCTCCCTCCAGACAGTAGACCAGCCAGCCCCTCTCCTCTCTCTCTCCCTCCAGACAGTAGACCAGCCAGCCCCTCTCCTCTCTCTCCCTCCAGACAGTAGACCAGCCAGCCCCTCTCTCTCCCTCCAGATAGTAGACCAGCCAGCCCCTCTCCTCTCTCTCCCTCCAGACAGTAGACCAGCCTTTCTCTCTCCTTCTCCTCAGGTCAGCAGTCAGCTGGAAGGAGGGGGGGGGGGGGGCTTCACCAGACCAGACATTTCAATTTGAGTCATTTAGCAGAAGCTTTTATCCAGAGAGATATAAAGTTGTGAGTGCATGCATTTTTGTACAGACACACTACTCTCCCTCCAGACAATAGACCAGTCAGCCCCTCTTCCTCTCACTCTCCCTCCAGACAACAGACCAGCCAACCCCTCTTCCTCTGTGTCTCTCCCTCTGCCCCAGGGGCCTGGGGTCAGCAGTCAGCTGGTGGGGGAAGGGGGGGGGGTAGTCTAGAGCTGCCAGACAGCGGGGGAGGAGGCTGTAGTCTGGGGGAGAGGTGGTTGAGATTCAGACACCCTCTGAATCACTGATGAAGACAGAGGACGACTCCAGACACCACAAATATCCCAGATCAGCCAATTGGTAAACTAGTACCAAGTCGTACCCTACACTATAGGGAAGAGAGTGCCGTTTGGGATGCACCCAGGGCATTATAGAGTTACAACAGTACTAAGACAACCCAGTGTGTGTTATCTGTCACGTACAGGGCCCAGTGAGAGGATCTCCTATCTGTCACGTCCAGGGCCCAGTGAGAGGATCTCCTATCTGTCATGTCCAGGGCCCAGTGAGAGGATCTCCTATCTGTCACGTCCAGGGCCCAGTGAGAGGATCTCCTATCTGACACGTACAGGACCCAGTGAGAGGATCTCCTATCTGTCACGTACAGGGCCCAGTGAGAGGATCTCCTATTTGTCACGTACAGGACCCAGTGAGAGGATCTCCTATCTGTCACGTACAGGGCCCAGTGAGAGGATCTCCTATTTGTCACGTACAGGGCCCAGTGAGAGGATCTCCTATCTGTTAGGTACAGGGCCCAGTGAGAGGATCTCCTATCTGACACGTACAGGGCCCAGTGAGAGGATCTCCTATTTGTCACGTACAGGGCCCAGTGAGAGGATCTCCTATCTGTTAGGTACAGGGCCCAGTGAGAGGATCTCCTATCTGACACGTACAGGACCCAGTGAGAGGATCTCCTATCTGTCACGTACAGGGCCCAGTGAGAGGATCTCCTATTTGTCACGTACAGGGCCCAGTGAGAGGATCTCCTATTTGTCACGTACAGGGCCCAGTGAGAGGATCTCCTATTTGTCACGTACAGGGCCCAGTGAGAGGATCTCCTATTTGTCACGTCCAGGGCCCAGTGAGAGGATCTCCTATTTGTCACGTACAGGGCCCAGTGAGAGGATCTCCTATTTGTCACGTACAGGGCCCAGTGAGAGGATCTCCTATTTGTCACGTACAGGGCCCAGTGAGAGGATCTCCTATTTGTCACGTACAGGGCCCAGTGAGAGGATCTCCTATTTGTCACGTACAGGGCCCAGTGAGAGGATCTCCTATTTGTCACGTACAGGGCCCAGTGAGAGGATCTCCTATCTGACACGTACAGGGCCCAGTGAGAGGATCTCCTATCTGTCACGTCCAGGGCCCAGTGAGAGGATCTCCTATCTGACACGTACAGGGCCCAGTGAGAGGATCTCCTATCTGTAATGTTAGTAAGAAGGAGAGAGGAGCGACCCAGAGACCAGGTTGTAATGTCCTGTAAGGAGAGAGGAGAGACCAGGTTGTAATGTCCTGTAAGGAGAGAGGAGATACCCAGAGACCAGGTTGTAATGTCCTGTAAGGAGAGAGGAGAGACCAGGTTGTAATGTCCTGTAAGGAGAGAGGAGATACCCAGAGACCAGGTTGTAATGTCCTGTAAGGAGAGAGGAAAGAGGAGAGACCAGGTTGTAATGTCCTGTAAGGAGAGAGGAGAGAGGAGAGACCAGGTTGTAATGTCCTGTAAGGAGAGAGGAGAGACCAGGTTGTAATGTCCTGTAAGGAGAGAGGAGAGACCAGGTTGTAATGTCCTGTAAGGAGAGAGGAGAGACCAGGTTGTAATGTCCTGTAAGGAGAGAGGAGAGACCAGGTTGTAATGCCCTGTAAGGAGAGAGGAGAGAGGAGAGACCAGGTTGTAATGTCCTGTAAGGAGAGAGGAGATACCCAGAGACCAGGTTGTAATGTCCTGTAAGGAGAGAGGAGAGACCAGGTTGTAATGTCCTGTAAAAGGAGAGAGGAGAGACCCAGAGACCAGGTTGTAATGTCCTGTAAGGAGAGAGGAGAGACCCAGAGACCAGGTTGTAATGTCCTGTAAGGAGAGAGGAGAGACCCAGAGACCAGGTTGTAATGTCCTGTAAGGAGAGAGGAGAGACCAGGTTGTAATGTCATGTAAGGAGAGAGGAGAGAGGAGATACCCAGAGACCAGGTTGTAATGTCCTGTAAGGAGAGAGGAGAGACCCAGAGACCAGGTTGTAATGTCCTGTAAGAAGGAGAGAGGAGAGAGGAAATGCACTACGTTTGACCACTACTTTTGACCAGGCCAGCAACCAAGAAATCACAAAATGGAACAAACACCAAATTGAGACTGCATGCAGAATTCTGCTAAAATATCCTCTGTGTACAACGTAGAACACCAAATAATGCATGCAGAGCAGAATTAGGCCGATACCCACCATTTATAAATATCCAGACAAGACACGTTCCCAAACCTTCCATAACAAAGCCATCACCTACAGAGAGATGAACCTGGAGAAGTGTCCCCTAAGCAAGCTGGTCCTGGGGCTCTGGTCACAAACAGACCCCACAGAGCCCCAGGACAGCAGCACAAACAGACTCCACAGAGCCCCAGGACAGCAGCACAATTAGACTCCACAGAGCCCCAGGACAGCAGCACAATTAGACCCCACAGAGCCCCAGGACAGCAGCACAAACAGACTCCACAGAGCCCCAGGACAGCAGCACAATTAGACTCCACAGAGCCCCAGGACAGCAGCACAATTAGACCCCACAGAGCCCCAGGACAGCAGCACAATTAGACCCCACAGAGCCCCAGGACAGCATCACAAACAGACCCCACAGAGCCCCAGGACAGCAGCACAAACAGACCCCACAGAGCCCCAGGACAGCAGCACAAACAGACCCCACAGAGCCCCAGGACAGCAGCACAAACAGACCCCACAGAGCCCCAGGACAGCAGCACAATTAGATCCAACCAAATCATGAGAAGATTCATTGACACATTGGAAAGAATTGGCAAAAAACTGAACTAGAATGCTATTTGGGCCTAAACAGAGAGTACACAGTGGCAGAATAGACAGTGTTATTATTTCAGACAGTCTGTATATTTCAGACAGCGTTATCATCCCAGACAGCGTTATCATCTCAGGCAGCGTTATCATCCCAGACAGCGTTATCATCTCAGACAGCGTTATCATCCCAGACAGTGTTATCATCCCAGACAGCGTTATCATCTCGGACCGCGTTATCGCATCGTTATCACATCGTTATCACCTCAGACAGTGTTATCATCCCAGACAGTGTTATCATCCCAGACAGCGTTATCATCTCAGACCGCATTATCATCTCAGACAGCGTTATCGTCTCGGGCCGCGTTATCATCTCAGACCGCGTTATCGTCCCAGACCGCATTATCATCTCAGACAGCGTTGTCATCTCAGACAGCGTTATCATCTCGGACCGCGTTATCATCTCGGACAGCGTTATCATCCCAGACCGCATTATCATCTCAGACAGCGTTGTCATCTCAGACCGCATTATCATCTCGGACAGCGTTATCATCTCAGACAGCGTTATCATCTCAGACAGCGTTATCACAGCGTTATCATCTCGGACAGCGTTCTCATCTCAGGTCGCGTTATCACAGCGTTGTCATCTCAGACAGCGTTATCATCCCAGACATCGTTATCATCTCAGACCGCGTTATCATCTCAGACCGCGGTATCATCCCAGACAGCGTTATCACAGCGTTATCATCTCAGACAGCATTATCACAGCGTTATCGCCTCAGACACCGTTGTCGTCTCAGACAGCGTTATCATCTCAGACCGCGTTATTATCTCAGACCGCGTTATCATCTCAGACGGCATTATCATCTCGGGCAGCGTTATCATCTCGGGCAGCGTTATCGTCCCAGACCGTGTTGTCATCCCAGATAGCGTTATCACAGCATTATCGTCTCAGACAGCGTTATCATATCGTTATCGTCTCGGGCAGCGTTATCATCTCAGACCGCGTTGTCATCTCGGCCAGCGTTATCATCTCAGACAGCGTTATCATCCCAGACAGCGTTATCATCTCAGACCGCGTTGTCATCTCGGACAGCGTTATCATCTCAGACAGCGTTATCATCTCAGACGGCGTTATCATCCCAGACGGCGTTATCGTCCCAGACAGCGTTATCATCCCAGACAGCGTTATCATCTCAGACCGCGTTGTCGTCTCAGACAGCGTTATCATCTCAGACAGCGTTATCATCTCGGACGGCGTTATCATCCCAGACAGCGTTATCATCTCAGACCGTGTTGTCATCTCAGACAGCATTATCATCTCAGACAGCGTTATCATCTCAGACGGCGTTATCGTCCCAGACAGCATTATCATCTCAGACCGCGTTGTCATCTCAGACAGCATTATCATCTCAGACAGCGTTATCATCTCAGACAGCGTTATCATCTCAGACCATCTAGAGAGTAAATAGCTGTTGACCCTCCGAGACATCAGACACACACACCCCTCTCTAGTCTGACTAATGGCCTGTCACACACCACAGACACACAGGGGAGGGTTGGGAACAAGTAGAGGGAGTGGGTGGTGAGGAACCCAGACACAAAAGGAGGGAGCCCAGTCACTGGCTGGCTGGCTGCCTGTGGCATGTCTCAGCAAGCAGGAACCAGTCTGAGGTCTGAGACAAGAGGACGTGACGTGAGGGCGGACCTCTCCTCTTCTCTGCCTAGTGCCTCAGCCTGCTCCTTGACCCCCATAGACAAGCAGCTCTTTCTAATTGTCATACCGTATCCCCTGGCTGTAGTCCTCTGTAACAACCGTACACTCTGAAGGGCTCCAAAAGGGTAATTCGTCT
Source organism: Oncorhynchus kisutch (assembly GCF_002021735.2). Taxonomy (NCBI): domain Eukaryota; kingdom Metazoa; phylum Chordata; class Actinopteri; order Salmoniformes; family Salmonidae; genus Oncorhynchus; species Oncorhynchus kisutch. The sequence goes on along the minus strand of NW_022262892.1, from coordinate 49,034 downwards.
GTCCCCGTAGGAAAACCCTTTTGGGTTCCGAGGAGAACTATTTTGGGTTCCATGTAGAACCCTCTGTGTAAAGGACAACACTGCAGACCATAAAACACAGACACAGAGACAGACACAGAGAAAGAGCCAGACCCCACAATAGCCCACAGAGCCAGACCCCACTATAGCCCACAGAGCCAGACCCCACTATAGCCCACAGAGCCAGACCCCACTATAGCCCACAGAGCCAGACCCCACTATAGCCCACAGAGCCAGACCCCACTATAGCCCACAGAGCCAGACCACACTATAGCCCACAGAGCCAGAACACACTATAGCCCACAGAGCCAGAACACACTATAGCCCACAGAGCCAGACCCCACTATAGCCCACAGAGCCAGACCACACTATAGCCCACAGAGCCAGACCACACTATAGCCCACAGAGCCAGACACCACTATAGCCCACAGAGCCAGACACCACTATAGCCCACAGAGCCAGACCCCACTATAGCTCACAGAGCCAGACCCCACTATAGCCCACAGAGCCAGACCCCACTATAGCCCACAGAGCCAGACCACACTATAGCCCACAGAGCCAGACCACACTATAGCCCACAGAGCCAGACCACACTATAGCCCACAGAGTTAGACACAGAGCCAGACCCCACTATAGCCCACAGAGCCAGACCCCACTATAGCCCACAGAGCCAGACCACACTATAGCCCACAGAGCCAGACCCCACTATAGCCCACAGAGCCAGACCCCACTATAGCCCACAGAGCCAGACCCCACTATAGCTCACAGAGCCAGACCCCACTATAGCCCACAGAGCCAGACCCCACTATAGCTCACAGAGCCAGACCCCACTATAGCCCACAGAGCCAGACCCCACTATAGCCCACAGAGCCAGACCCCACTATAGCCCACAGAGCCAGACCCCACTATAGCCCACAGAGCCAGACCCCACTATAGCCCACAGAGCCAGACCCCACTATAGCCCACAGAGCCAGACCCCACTATAGCCCACAGAGCCAGACCCCACTATAGCCCACAGAGCCAGACCCCACTATAGCCCACAGAGCCAGACCCCACTATAGCCCACAGAGCCAGACCCCACTATAGCCCACAGAGCCAGACCACACTATAGCCCACAGAGCCAGACACCACTATAGCCCACAGAGCCAGACCCCACTATAGCCCACAGAGCCAGACCCCACTATAGCCCACAGAGCCTAAAAGGAGCCAGGCTGAAAGTACTGAACAAAACAAAGCTCCATTGAGAGTCAAACCAAAGAAGTGAAACTAATGTCAGTTAGTAACACAGAGCTGGGTTTGACTTCAGCTCTCTCGTTTAGAATGAATGTACAAGAGACTCATTATGGAACATTACTAACAGAAACACACTGTCTAACCCCATAAACACACCACAACCAGCACTGGGCAGGGGAGTGAGGGATCCTAACTAGTATTGGACAGGGGAGTGAGGGATCCTAACGAGTATTGGACAGGGGAGTGAGGGATCCTAACTAATATTGGACAGGGGAGTGAGGGAACCTAACTAGTATTGGACAGGGGAGTGAGGGATCCTAACTAATATTGGACAGGGGAGTGAGGGATCCTAACTAATATTGGACAGGGGAGTGAGGGATCCTAACTAGTATTGGACAGGGGAGTGAGGGATCCTAACTAGTATTGGACAGGGGAGTGAGGGATCCTAACTCATATTGGACAGGGGAGTGAGGGATCCTAACTAGTATTGGACAGGGGAGTGAGGGATCCTAACTAGTATTGGACAGGGGAGTGAGGGATCCTAACGAGTATTGGACAGGGGAGTGAGGGATCCTAACGAGTATTGGACAGGGGAGTGAGGGATCCTAACTAGTATTGGACAGGGGAGTGAGGGATCCTAACTAGTATTGGACAGGGGAGTGAGGGATCCTAACTAATATTGGACAGGGGAGTGAGGGATCCTAACTAGTATTGGACAAGGGAGTGAGGGATCCTAACTAATATTGGACAGGGGAGTGAGGGATCCTAACTAGTGTTGGACAGGGGAGTGAGGGATCCTAACTAATATTGGACAGGGGAGTGAGGGATCCTAACTAGTATTGGACAGGGGAGTGAGGGATCCTAACTAATATTGGACAGGGGAGTGAGGGATCCTAACTAGTATTGGACAGGGGAGTGAGGGATCCTGACGAGTATTGGACAGGGGAGTGAGGGATCCTAACTAATATTGGTATGGGAGTGAGGGATCCTAACGAGTATTGGTATGGGAGTGAGGGATCCTAACTAGTATTTGTATGGGGAGTGAGGGATCCTAACTAGTGTTGGTATGTTCGTGAGCGATCCTAACTAGTGTTGGTATGTTCGTGAGCGATCCTAACTAGTATTGGACAGGGGAGTGAGGGATCCTAACTAATATTGGACAGGGGAGTGAGGGATCCTAACTAATATTGGACAGGGGAGTGAGGGATCCTAACTAATATTGGACAGGGGAGTGAGGGATCCTAACTAATATTGGACAGGGGAGTGAGGGATCCTAACTAGTATTGGACAGGGGAGTGAGGGATCCTAACTAGTATTGGACAGGGGAGTGAGGGATCCTAACTAGTATTGGACAGGGGAGTGAGGGATCCTAACTAGTATTGGTATGGGAGTGGGGGATCCTAACTAATATTGGACAGGGGAGTGAGGGATCCTGACTAATATTGGTATGGGAGTGAGGGATCCTAACTAGTATTGGTATGGGAGTGATGTTAGACTTCATTGTGTCCTTTCCTGGCAAGATGACATGGAGCATCAGACCAGACAGACCATAGCAGACAGCACCAGACCAGACCTGGCCAAACAGACAATAGCAGACAGCATCAGACCAGACAGACCATAGCAGACAGCACCAGACCAGACAGCACCTGGCCAAACAGACAAAAGCAGACAGCACCAGACCAGACAGACCATAGCAGACTGACCCAGAGGAGATAGACCATAGCAGACAGCACCAGACCAGACAGGCCATTGCAGACAGCACCAGACCAGACAGACCATAGCAGACAGCATCAGGGCAGACAGAACATAGCAGACAGCACCAGACCAGACAGACAATAGCAGACAGACCCAGACCATAGCAGACAGCACCAGACCAGACAGACCATAGCAGACAGCACCAGACCAGACAGACCATAGCAGACAGCACCAGACTAGACAGACCATAGCAGACAGCACCAGACTAGACAGACCATAGCAGACAGCACCAGACCAGACAGACCATAGCAGACAGAACATAGCAGACAGCACCTTACCAGACAGACCATAGCAGACAGACAATAGCAGACAGCACCTGGCCAGACACACCATAGCAGACAGCACCAGACCAGACAGACCATAGCAGACAGCACCAGACCAGACAGACCATAGCAGACAGCACCAGACCAGACAGACCATAGCAGACAGACCATAGCAGACAGCACCTGGCCAGACAGACCATAGCAGACAGACCATAGCAGACAGCACCTGGCCAGACAGACCATAGCAGACAGCACCAGCCCAGACAGACCATAGCAGACAGCACCAGACCAGACAGACCATAGCAGACAGCACCAGACCAGACAGACCATAGCAGACAGCACCAGACAAGACAGCACCTGGCCAGACAGACCATAGCAGACAGCACCTGACCAGACAGACCATAGCAGACAGCACCAGACCAGACAGACCATAGCAGATAGCACCAGACAAGACAACACCTGGCCAGACAGACAATAGCAGACTGCACCTGACCAGACAGCACCAGACAAGACAACACCTGGCCAGACAGACCATGGCAGACAGCACCTGACCAGACAGACCATAGCAGACAGCACCAGACCAGACAGACCATAGCAGACAGCACCAGACTAGACAGACCATAGCAGACAGCACCAGACCAGACAGACCATAGCAGACAGCACCTGGCCAGACAGACCATAGCAGACAGCACCAGGCAAGACAGCACCTGGCCAGACAGACCATAGCAGACAGCACCTGACCAGAGAGACCATAGCAGACAGCACCAGAATAGACAGACCATAGCAGACAGACCACAGCAGACAGCAGACCGACCATAGCAGACAGACAAAAGCAGACAGACAATAGCAGACAGACAATAGCAGACAGCTACAGTGGTCTTTTGGTTACATGATGGCGTCAGTTCATCCCAGCCTAACTGCCAAATCACCATCTAATATATCCTGCTGCCTTCCTTTTCTCGTGGTGTTGCTGTCTGGCCCTGGTCCCAGGGGAAATGACTGTCTGTCTGTCTGGCCCTGGTCCCAGGGGAAATGTCTGTCTGTCTGTCTGTCTGGCCCTGGTCCCAGGGGAAATGACACATCCCACTGTAACACAACCCGTCTGTCTGTCTGTCTGCAATGAAATCAGTAGATCTGTCTACATTCCATTCAAACAACATCTCAACACAACAACATAACCCAGCAAGTCCCATGAAACTGTCTGTCTGTCTGTCTGTCTGTCACACAACACACTGTCTGTCTGTCTGTCTGTCTGTCTGTAACACCATCTCAACACAACAACATAACCCAGCAAGTCCCATGAAACTGTCTGTCTGTCTGTCACACAACACACTGTCTGTCTGTCTGTCTGTCTGTCTGTAACACCATCTCAACACAACAACAAAACCCAGCAAGTCCCATGAAACTGTCTGTCTGTCTGTCTGTCTGTCACACAACACACTGTCTGTCTGTCTGTCTGTAACACCATCTCAACACAACAACATAACCCAGCAAGTCCCATGAAACTGTCTGTCTGTCTGTCTGTCACACAACACACTGTCTGTCTGTCTGTCACACAACACACTGTCTGTCTGTCTGTAACACCATCTCAACACAACCCAGCAAGTCCCATGAAACGAACACCATCTCAACACAACCCAGCAAGTCCAGCAAGTCCCATGAAACTAACACCATCTCAACACAACCTAGCAAGTCCCATGAAACTGTCTGTCTGTCTGTCACACAACACACTGTCTGTCTGTCTGTCTGTCTGTCTGTCTGTCTGTCTGTCACACAACACACTGTCTGTCTGTCTGTAACACCATCTCAACACAACAACATAACCCAGCAAGTCCCATGAAAATGTCTGTCTGTCTGTCTGTCACACAACACACTGTCTGTCTGTCTGTCTGTCTGTCTGTCTGTCTGTCTGTCTGTCTGTCTGTCTGTCTGTCACACAACACACTGTCTGTCTGTCTGTAACACCATCTCAACACAACCCAGCAAGTCCCATGAAACGAACACCATCTCAACACAACCCAGCAAGTCCAGCAAGTCCCATGAAACTAACACCATCTCAACACAACCTAGCAAGTCCCATGAAACTGTCTGTCTGTCTGTCACACAACACACTGTCTGTCTGTCTGTCTGTCTGTCTGTCTGTCTGTCACACAACACACTGTCTGTCTGTCTGTCTGTCTGTCTGTAACACCATCTCAACACAACAAGGTAACCCAGCAAGTCCCATGAAACTGTCTGTCTGTCTGTCACACAACACACTGTCTGTCTGTCTGTCACACAACACACTGTCTGTCTGTCTGTCTGTCTGTCTGTAACAACATCTCAACACAACAACATAACCCAGCAAGTCCCATGAAACTGTCTGTCTGTCTGTCTGTCACACAACACACTGTCTGTCTGTCTGTAACACAACAACATAACCCAGCAAGTCCCATGAAACTGTCAACAGGGTAATATATCTTCCTTCATAGCGTATTTCGTCTAAATGTTTTACAGTGTTGGAGTATGTAGCAGAAACTACTGCCAGTCTATGGCAATTACCGAACGACGACAGCAAGACGGTAACGTAACCATAAACGACTGACAGCGAACATACCAGAACACCAACCAAACACGGATATTTGACTGATAAAAAGTTCCCAAACCATAACCAAATTGTATTTAAATAATCCCCTACAATGTGTACCTCTCGTTTATAACACATCGTCGTTTACATGCGCGTAATCGATGCGTAAAAGGTAACATAGTGATAAATCACAGTAGAACAACAGACATCATTTCCAAAGCGGCATACGCGGTTTCCGCTACAATTCTACTTACATATCTCCATTCCCTCCGGCTGGGGACCGGTGCAGTTACAGGAGCAAATGACATCAGAGTTGTTGTTGTGGCTGCCGGGTGCCGTTATGTTTTGCATGGGGCTACCCGGGAAAATGGGACCCCGGTAATAACACCGGACCGGGGAAGAGGCGCCGTGATCGGCCCTTCAAAACTTCCAGCCTGAGTCTGTCTCCGGTGCCCGTTCACATTCCCTTGAGTACGACATAATCCATATTGCTACCAAGTTAAAGTAATTTGTTTTAAAGTGTATCCGCATGCCATTTCTTCAGACTAGTACATTCTCAGACAGAGTGAGTAACGTTATCCGCCTGGCCGTGTAGTTCCTCTCTCCGCTGTACAGGGGAAAACACCTCTCCGATCGACTGAAGGCTGGATGCACGGACTATGGCCCACCCCCAAACAAGGAAGCCACTCTCTTAAACCAGACGTGCAGGAGGGGAGAGGAGGAGGAGAGGAGATTAGGGGCGACTCGGAACAGACTGGTGAGGTAGTGACAATAAGGGGTTTCGTTTATCTGGCCCGGGTTACCCCACTGGGAGGAGTTTACATCGGGTGAAATTGGATTGCATTGAGGCCCTTCGCTAGGGGGCCCGTGTAGGCGTGTTTTGCACTCTGTCTGTCTGTCTGTCTGTCTGTCTCTGTCTGTTACACATCACAGTGGGCAAAGGGGGATACCTAGTCAGCTGTACACCTAATGCCTACAACTGAAATGTGTCTTCTGCATTTAACCCAACCCCTCTGAATCAGAGAGGTGCGGGGAGCTGCCATAATCGACATCCACGTCAACGGCGCCTAAGACTATCGGTCTGTCTAGTATCTATAATAATATCACACTGTAACGGTCTGTCTAGTCTTCTATAATAACATCACACTGTAATGGTCTGTCTAGTCTTCTATAATAACATCACACTGTAACGGTCTGTCTAGTCTTCTATAATAACATCACACTGTAATGGTCTGTCTAGTCTTCTATAATAACATCAGACTATCGGTCTGTCTAGTCTTCTATAATAACATCAGACTATCGGTCTGTCTAGTCTTCTATAATAACATCACACTGTAACGGTCTGTCTAGTCTCTATAATAACATCAGACTATCGGTCTGTCTAGTCTCTATAATAACATCACACTGTAATGGTCTGTCTAGTCTTCTATAATAACATCACACTGTAACGGTCTGTCTAGTCTTCTATAATAACATCACACTGTAACGGTCTGTCTAGTCTTCTATAATAACATCACACTGTAATGGTCTGTCTAGTCTTCTATAATAACATCACACTGTAACGGCCTGTCTAGTCTTCTATAATAACATCACACTGTAATGGTCTGTCTAGTCTTCTATAATAACATCACACTGTAATGGTCTGTCTAGTCTTCTATAATAACATCACACTGTAATGGTCTGTCTAGTCTTCTATAATAACATCACACTAACGGTCTGTCTAGTCTTCTATAATAACATCACACTGTAATGGTCTGTCTAGTCTTCTATAATAACATCACACTGTAATGGTCTGTCTAGTCTTCTATAATAACATCACACTGTAATGGTCTGTCTAGTCTTCTATAATAACATCACACTGTAATGGTCTGTCTGTTACACATCACACTGTAATGGTCTGTCTAGTCTTCTATAATAACATCACACTGTAATGGTCTGTCTAGTCTTCTATAATAACATCACACTGTAACGGTCTGTCTAGTCTTCTATAATAACATCACACTGTAATGGTCTGTCTAGTCTTCTATAATAACATCACACTGTAATGGTCTGTCTGTTACACATCACACTGTAATGGTCTGTCTAGTCTTCTATAATAACATCACACTGTAATGGTCTGTCTAGTCTTCTATAATAACATCACACTGTAATGGTCTGTCTAGTCTTCTATAATAACATCACACTGTAATGGTCTGTCTAGTCTTCTATAATAACATCACACTGTAATGGTCTGTCTGTTACACATCACACTGTAATGGTCTGTCTAGTCTTCTATAATAACATCACACTGTAATGGTCTGTCTAGTCTTCTATAATAACATCACACTGTAACGGTCTGTCTAGTCTTCTATAATAACATCACACTGTAATGGTCTGTCTAGTCTTCTATAATAACATCACACTGTAATGGTCTGTCTGTTACACATCACACTGTAATGGTCTGTCTAGTCTTCTATAATAACATCACACTGTAATGGTCTGTCTAGTCTTCTATAATAACATCACACTAACGGTCTGTCTTCTATAATAACATCACACTGTAATGGTCTGTCTAGTCTTCTATAACAACATCACACTGTAACGGTCTGTCTAGTCTTCTATAATAACATCACACTGTAATGGTCCGTCTAGTCTTCTATAATAACATCACACTGTAATGGTCTGTCTAGTCTTCTATAATAACATCACACTGTAATGGTCTGTCTAGTCTTCTATAATAACATCACACTGTAATGGTCTGTCTAGTCTTCTATAATAACATCACACTGTAACGGTCTGTCTAGTCTTCTATAATAACATCACACTGTAATGGTCTGTCTGTTACACATCACACTGTAATGGTCTGTCTAGTCTTCTATAATAACATCACACTGTAATGGTCTGTCTAGTCTTCTATAATAACACCACACTGTAACGGTCTGTCTAGTCTTCTATAATAACATCACACTGTAATGGTCTGTCTAGTCTTCTATAATAACATCACACTGTAATGGTCTGTCTGTTACACATCACACTGTAATGGTCTGTCTAGTCTTCTATAATAACATCACACTGTAATGGTCTGTCTAGTCTTCTATAATAACATCACACTAACGGTCTGTCTAGACTTCTATAATAACATCACACTGTAATGGTCTGTCTAGTCTTCTATAATAACATCACACTGTAACGGTCTGTCTAGTCTTCTATAATAACATCACACTGTAATGGTCCGTCTAGTCTTCTATAATAACATCACACTGTAATGGTCTGTCTAGTCTTCTATAATAACATCACACTGTAATGGTCTGTCTAGTCTTCTATAATAACATCACACTGTAATGGTCTGTCTAGTCTTCTATAATAACATCACACTGTAACGGTCTGTCTAGTCTTCTATAATAACATCACACTGTAATGGTCTGTCTGTTACACATCACACTGTAATGGTCTGTCTAGTCTTCTATAATAACATCACACTGTAATGGTCTGTCTAGTCTTCTATAATAACATCACACTGTAATGGTCTGTCTAGTCTTCTATAATAACATCACACTGTAATGGTCTGTCTAGTCTTCTATAATAACATCACACTGTAATGGTCTGTCTAGTCTTCTATAATAACATCACACTGTAACGGTCTGTCTAGTCTTCTATAATAACATCACACTGTAATGGTCTGTCTAGTCTTCTATAATAACATCACACTGTAACGGTCAAGAACTCGGAAATCTCAGACTACCGACAGCAGTGCGTTCACGACAACTGGGAACTCTGGAGAGAAAACAAAACTAGCTCCGACAGAGAGAAATCTTTTGAACGGTCATCCAACTCGGAATTTCAACTCGGGAACTCGGACCTCTTTCCAGAGCTCCAACTTTCTGACCTGAAGATCACTGAAGTCATTTATTTTTTATTTTTTTATTTTTTTTTATTTCACCTTTATTTAACCAGGTAGGCTAGTTGAGAACACCTTTATTTAACCAGGTAGGCTAGTTGAGAACACCTTTATTTAACCAGGTAGGCTAGTTGAGAACACCTTTATTTAACCAGGTAGGCTAGTTGAGAACACCTTTATTTAACCAGGTAGGCTAGTTGAGAACAAGTTCTCATTTGCAACTGCGACCTGGCCAAGATAAAGCATAGCAGTGTGAGCAGACAACAAAGAGTTACACATGGAGTAAACAATTAACAAGTCAATAACACAGTAGAAAACAAAGGGGGGGTCTATATACAATGTGTGCAAAAGGCATGAGGAGGTAGGCAAATAATTACAATTTTGCAGATTAACACTGGAGTGATAAATGATCAGATGGTCATGTACAGGTAGAGATATTGGTGTGCAGAAGAGCAGAAAAGTAAATAAATAAAAACAGTATGGGGATGAGGTAGGTGAAAATGGTGGGCTATTTACCAATAGCCTATGTACAGCTGCAGCGATCGGTTAGCTGCTCAGATAGCTGATGTTTGAAGTTGGTGAGGGAGATAAAAGTCTCCAACTTCAGCGATTTTTGCAATTCGTTCCAGTCACAGGCAGCAGAGTACTGGAACGAAAGGCGGCCAAATGAGGTGTTGGCTTTAGGGATGATCAGTGAGATACACCTGCTGGAGCGGCGTGCTACGGATGGGTGTTGCCATCGTGACCAGTGAGCTGAGATAAGGCGGAGCTTTACCTAGCATAGACTTGTAGATGACCTGGAGCCAGTGGGTCTGGCGACGAATATGTAGCGAGGGCCAGCCGACTAGAGCATACAAGTCGCAGTGGTGGGTGGTATAAGGTGCTTTAGTGACAAAACGGATGGCACTGTGATAGACTGCATCCAGTTTGCTGAGTAGAGTGTTGGAAGCCATTTTGTAGATGACATCGCCGAAGTCGAGGATCGGTAGGATAGTCAGTTTTACTAGGGTAAGCTTGGCGGCGTGAGTGAAGGAGGCTTTGTTGCGGAATAAAAAGCCGACTCTTGATTTGATTTTCGATTGGAGATGTTTGATATGAGTCTGGAAGGAGAGTTTAATTGACCTTATATTTTTCCAAGATCCAAGTTGTCTTGAAAGCACCAAAAGCCCACGGCAAAGGCAGCGCAAAACAAAGTTAAAGTGATGTAGGAGCAAGTGGAGTAATGAGTAGGATTCTGTGTTTCCAAATGCAAGTGGAGTAATGAGTTGGATTCTGTGTTTCCAAATGCAAGTGGAGTAATGAGTTGGATTCTGTGTTTCCAAATGCAAGTGGAGTAATGAGTTGGATTCTGTGTTTCCAAATGCAAGTGGAGTAATGAGTTGGATTCTGTGTTTCCAAATGCAAGTGGAGTAATGAGTTGGATTCTGTGTTTCCAAATGCAAGTGGAGTAATGAGTAGGATTCTGTGTTTCCAAATGCAAGTGGAGTAATGAGTAGGATTCTGTGTTTCCAAATGCAAGAGGAGTAATGAGTAGGATTCTGTGTTTCCAAATGCAAGTGGAGTAATGAGTTGGATTCTGTGTTTCCAAATGCAAGTGGAGTAATGAGTTGGATTCTGTGTTTCCAAATGCAAGTGGAGTAATGAGTTGGATTCTGTGTTTCCAAATGCAAGTGGAGTAATGAGTTGGATTCTGTGTTTCCAAATGCAAGTGGAGTAATGAGTTGGATTCTGTGTTTCCAAATGCAAGTGGAGTAATGAGTAGGATTCTGTGTTTCCAAATGCAAGTGGAGTAATGAGTAGGATTCTGTGTTTCCAAATGCAAGTGGAGTAATGAGTAGGATTCTGTGTTTCCAAATGCAAGTGGAGTAATGAGTTGGATTCTGTGTTTCCAAATGCAAGTGGAGTAATGAGTTGGATTCTGTGTTTCCAAATGCAAGTGGAGTAATGAGTTGGATTCTGTGTTTCCAAATGCAAGTGGAGTAATGAGTTGGATTCTGTGTTTCCAAATGCAAGTGGAGTAATGAGTTGGATTCTGTGTTTCCAAATGCAAGTGGAGTAATGAGTAGGATTCTGTGTTTCCAAATGCAAGTGGAGTAATGAGTAGGATTCTGTGTTTCCAAATGCAAGTGGAGTAATGAGTAGGATTCTGTGTTTCCAAATGCAAGTGGAGTAATGAGTTGGATTCTGTGTTTCCAAATGCAAGTGGAGTAATGAGTTGGATTCTGTGTTTCCAAATGCAAGTGGAGTAATGAGTTGGATTCTGTGTTTCCAAATGCAAGTGGAGTAATGAGTTGGATTCTGTGTTTCCAAATGCAAGTGGAGTAATGAGTTGGATTCTGTGTTTCCAAATGCAAGTGGAGTAATGAGTTGGATTCTGTGTTTCCAAATGCAAGTGGAGTAATGAGTAGGATTCTGTGTTTCCAAATGCAAGTGGAGTAATGAGTAGGATTCTGTGTTTCCAAATGCAAGTGGAGTAATGAGTAGGATTCTGTGTTTCCAAATGCAAGTGGAGTAATGAGTTGGATTCTGTGTTTCCAAATGCAAGTGGAGTAATGAGTAGGATTCTGTGTTTCCAAATGCAGTGGAGTAATGAGTTGGATTCTGTGTTTCCAAATGCAAGTGGAGTAATGAGTTGGATTCTGTGTTTCCAAATGCAAGTGGAGTAATGAGTTGGATTCTGTGTTTCCAAATGCAAGTGGAGTAATGAGTAGGATTCTGTGTTTCCAAATGCAAGTGGAGTAATGAGTAGGATTCTGTGTTTCCAAATGCAAGTGGAGTAATGAGTAGGATTCTGTGTTTCCAAATGCAAGTGGAGTAATGAGTTGGATTCTGTGTTTCCAAATGCAAGTGGAGTAATGAGTTGGATTCTGTGTTCCAATGCAGTGGAGTAATGAGTTGGATTCTGTGTTTCCAAATGCAAGTGGAGTAATGAGTTGGATTCTGTGTTTCCAAATGCAAGTGGAGTAATGAGTAGGATTCTGTGTTTCCAAATGCAAGTGGAGTAATGAGTAGGATTCTGTGTTTCCAAATGCAAGTGGAGTAATGAGTAGGATTCTGTGTTTCCAAATGCAAGTGGAGTAATGAGTTGGATTCTGTGTTTCCAAATGCAAGTGGAGTAATGAGTTGGATTCTGTGTTCCAAATGCAAGTGGAGTAATGAGTTGGATTCTGTGTTTCCAAATGCAAGTGGAGTAATGAGTTGGATTCTGTGTTTCCAAATGCAAGTGGAGTAATGAGTTGGATTCTGTGTTTCCAAATGCAAGTGGAGTAATGAGTAGGATTCTGTGTTTCCAAATGCAAGTGGAGTAATGAGTAGGATTCTGTGTTTCCAAATGCAAGTGGAGTAATGAGTAGGATTCTGTGTTTCCAAATGCAAGTGGAGTAATGAGTTGGATTCTGTGTTTCCAAATGCAAGTGGAGTAATGAGTTGGATTCTGTGTTTCCAAATGCAAGTGGAGTAATGAGTTGGATTCTGTGTTTCCAAATGCAAGTGGAGTAATGAGTTGGATTCTGTGTTTCCAAATGCAAGTGGAGTAATGAGTTGGATTCTGTGTTTCCAAATGCAAGTGGAGTAATGAGTAGGATTCTGTGTTTCCAAATGCAAGTGGAGTAATGAGTAGGATTCTGTGTTTCCAAATGCAAGTGGAGTAATGAGTAGGATTCTGTGTTTCCAAATGCAAGTGGAGTAATGAGTTGGATTCTGTGTTTCCAAATGCAAGTGGAGTAATGAGTTGGATTCTGTGTTTCCAAATGCAAGTGGAGTAATGAGTTGGATCTGTGTTTCCAAATGCAAGTGGAGTAATGAATAGGATTCTGTGTTTCCAAATGCAAGTGGAGTAATGAGTAGGATTCTGTGTTTCCAAATGCAAGTGGAGTAATGAGTAGGATTCTGTGTTTCCAAATGCAAGTGGAGTAATGAGTTGGATTCTGTGTTTCCAAATGCAAGTGGAGTAATGAGTTGGATTCTGTGTTTCCAAATGCAAGTGGAGTAATGAGTTGGATTCTGTGTTTCCAAATGCAAGTGGAGTAATGAGTTGGATTCTGTGTTTCCAAATGCAAGTGGAGTAATGAGTTGGATTCTGTGTTTCCAAATGCAAGTGGAGTAATGAGTAGGATTCTGTGTTTCCAAATGCAAGTGGAGTAATGAGTAGGATTCTGTGTTTCCAAATGCAAGTGGAGTAATGAGTAGGATTCTGTGGTTTCCCAAATGCAAGTGGAGTAATGAGTTGGATTCTGTGTTTCCAAATGCAAGTGGAGTAATGAGTTGGATTCTGTGTTTCCAAATGCAAGTGGAGTAATGAGTTGGATTCTGTGTTTCCAAATGCAAGTGGAGTAATGAGTAGGATTCTGTGTTTCCAAATGCAAGTGGAGTAATGAGTAGGATTCTGTGTTTCCAAATGCAAGTGGAGTAATGAGTAGGATTCTGTGTTTCCAAATGCAAGTGGAGTAATGAGTAGGATTCTGTGTTTCCAAATGCAAGTGGAGTAATGAGTTGGATTCTGTGTTTCCAAATGCAAGTGGAGTAATGAGTTGGATTCTGTGTTTCCAAATGCAAGTGGAGTAATGAGTTGGATTCTGTGTTTCCAAATGCAAGTGGAGTAATGAGTTGGATTCTGTGTTTCCAAATGCAAGTGGAGTAATGAGTTGGATTCTGTGTTTCCAAATGCAAGTGGAGTAATGAGTTGGATTCTGTGTTTCCAAATGCAAGTGGAGTAATGAGTAGGATTCTGTGTTTCCAAATGCAAGTGGAGTAATGAGTAGGATTCTGTGTTTCCAAATGCAAGTGGAGTAATGAGTAGGATTCTGTGTTTCCAAATGCAAGTGGAGTAATGAGTTGGATTCTGTGTTTCCAATGCAAGTGGAGTAATGAGTTGGATTCTGTGTTCCAAATGCAAGTGGAGTAATGAGTTGGATTCTGTGTTTCCAAATGCAAGTGGAGTAATGAGTTGGATTCTGTGTTTCCAAATGCAAGTGGAGTATGAGTTGGATTCTGTGTTTCCAAATGCAAGTGGAGTAATGAGTAGGATTCTGTGTTTCCAAATGCAAGTGGAGTAATGAGTAGGATTCTGTGTTTCCAAATGCAAGTGGAGTAATGAGTAGGATTCTGTGTTTCCAAATGCAAGTGGAGTAATGAGTTGGATTCTGTGTTTCCAAATGCAAGTGGAGTAATGAGTTGGATTCTGTGTTTCCAAATGCAAGTGGAGTAATGAGTTGGATTCTGTGTTTCCAAATGCAAGTGGAGTAATGAGTTGGATTCTGTGTTTCCAAATGCAAGTGGAGTAATGAGTTGGATTCTGTGTTTCCAAATGCAAGTGGAGTAATGAGTAGGATTCTGTGTTTCCAAATGCAAGTGGAGTAATGAGTAGGATTCTGTGTTTCCAAATGCAAGTGGAGTAATGAGTAGGATTCTGTGTTTCCAAATGCAAGTGGAGTAATGAGTTGGATTCTGTGTTTCCAAATGCAAGTGGAGTAATGAGTTGGATTCTGTGTTTCCAAATGCAAGTGGAGTAATGAGTTGGATTCTGTGTTTCCAAATGCAAGTGGAGTAATGAGTTGGATTCTGTGTTTCCAAATGCAAGTGGAGTAATGAGTAGGATTCTGTGTTTCCAAATGCAAGTGGAGTAATGAGTAGGATTCTGTGTTTCCAAATGCAAGTGGAGTAATGAGTAGGATTCTGTGTTTCCAAATGCAAGTGGAGTAATGAGTGGATTCTGTGTTTCCAAATGCAAGTGGAGTAATGAGTTGGATTCTGTGTTTCCAAATGCAAGTGGAGTAATGAGTTGGATTCTGTGTTTCCAAATGCAAGTGGAGTAATGAGTTGGATTCTGTGTTTCCAAATGCAAGTGGAGTAATGAGTTGGATTCTGTGTTTCCAAATGCAAGTGGAGTAATGAGTTGGATTCTGTGTTTCCAAATGCAAGTGGAGTAATGAGTAGGATTCTGTGTTTCCAAATGCAAGTGGAGTAATGAGTAGGATTCTGTGTTTCCAAATGCAAGTGGAGTAATGAGTAGGATTCTGTGTTTCCAAATGCAAGTGGAGTAATGAGTTGGATTCTGTGTTTCCAAATGCAAGTGGAGTAATGAGTAGGATTCTGTGTTTCCAAATGCAAGTGGAGTAATGAGTTGGATTCTGTGTTTCCAAATGCAAGTGGAGTAATGAGTTGGATTCTGTGTTTCCAAATGCAAGTGGAGTAATGAGTTGGATTCTGTGTTTCCAAATGCAAGTGGAGTAATGAGTAGGATTCTGTGTTTCCAAATGCAAGTGGAGTAATGAGTAGGATTCTGTGTTTCCAAATGCAAGTGGAGTAATGAGTAGGATTCTGTGTTTCCAAATGCAAGTGGAGTAATGAGTTGGATTCTGTGTTTCCAAATGCAAGTGGAGTAATGAGTTGGATTCTGTGTTTCCAAATGCAAGTGGAGTAATGAGTTGGATTCTGTGTTTCCAAATGCAAGTGGAGTAATGAGTTGGATTCTGTGTTTCCAAATGCAAGTGGAGTAATGAGTTGGATTCTGTGTTTCCAAATGCAAGTGGAGTAATGAGTAGGATTCTGTGTTTCCAAATGCAAGTGGAGTAATGAGTAGGATTCTGTGTTTCCAAATGCAAGTGGAGTAATGAGTAGGATTCTGTGTTTCCAAATGCAAGTGGAGTAATGAGTTGGATTCTGTGTTTCCAAATGCAAGTGGAGTATGAGTTGGATTCTGTGTTTCCAAATGCAAGTGGAGTAATGAGTTGGATTCTGTGTTTCCAATGCAAGTGGAGTAATGCAGTGAGTAATGAGTAGGATTCTGTGTTTCCAAATGCAAGTGGAGTAATGAGTAGGATTCTGTGTTTCCAAATGCAAGTGGAGTAATGAGTAGGATTCTGTGTTTCCAAATGCAAGTGGAGTAATGAGTAGGATTCTGTGTTTCCAAATGCAAGTGGAGTAATGAGTTGGATTCTGTGTTTCCAAATGCAAGTGGAGTAATGAGTTGGATTCTGTGTTTCCAAATGCAAGTGGAGTAATGAGTTGGATTCTGTGTTTCCAAATGCAAGTGGAGTAATGAGTTGGATTCTGTGTTTCCAAATGCAAGTGGAGTAATGAGTTGGATTCTGTGTTTCCAAATGCAAGTGGAGTAATGAGTTGGATTCTGTGTTTCCAAATGCAAGTGGAGTAATGAGTAGGATTCTGTGTTTCCAAATGCAAGTGGAGTAATGAGTAGGATTCTGTGTTTCCAAATGCAAGTGGAGTAATGAGTAGGATTCTGTGTTTCCAAATGCAAGTGGAGTAATGAGTTGGATTCTGTGTTTCCAAATGCAAGTGGAGTAATGAGTTGGATTCTGTGTTTCCAAATGCAAGTGGAGTAATGAGTTGGATTCTGTGTTTCCCAAATGCAAGTGGAGTAATGAGTTGGATTCTGTGTTTCCAAATGCAAGTGGAGTAATGAGTTGGATTCTGTGTTTCCAAATGCAAGTGGAGTAATGAGTAGGATTCTGTGTTTCCAAATGCAAGTGGAGTAATGAGTAGGATTCTGTGTTTCCAAATGCAAGTGGAGTAATGAGTAGGATTCTGTGTTTCCAAATGCAAGTGGAGTAATGAGTTGGATTCTGTGTTTCCAAATGCAAGTGGAGTAATGAGTTGGATTCTGTGTTTCCAAATGCAAGTGGAGTAATGAGTTGGATTCTGTGTTTCCAAATGCAAGTGGAGTAATGAGTTGGATTCTGTGTTTCCAAATGCAAGTGGAGTAATGAGTTGGATTCTGTGTTTCCAAATGCAAGTGGAGTAATGAGTAGGATTCTGTGTTTCCAAATGCAGTGGAGTAATGAGTAGATGGTTTCCAAATGCAAGTGGAGTAATGAGGATTCTGTGTTTCCAATGCAAGTGGAGTAATGAGTTGGATTCTGTGTTTCCAAATGCAAGTGGAGTAATGAGTTGGATTCTGTGTTTCCAAATGCAAGTGGAGTAATGAGTTGGATTCTGTTGTTCCAAATGCAAGTGGAGTAATGAGTTGGATTCTGTGTTTCCAAATGCAAGTGGAGTAATGAGTTGGATTCTGTGTTTCCAAATGCAAGTGGAGTAATGAGTTGGATTCTGTGTTTCCAAATGCAAGTGGAGTAATGAGTAGGATTCTGTGTTTCCAAATGCAAGTGGAGTAATGAGTAGGATTCTGTGTTTCCAAAATGCAAGTGGAGTATGAGTAGGATTCTGTGTTTCCAAATGCAAGGGAGTAATGAGTAGGATTCTGTGTTTCCAATGCCAAGTGGAGTAATGAGTTGGATTCTGTGTTTCCAAATGCAAGTGGAGTAATGAGTTGGATTCTGTGTTTCCAAATGCAAGTGGAGTAATGAGTTGGATCTGTGTTTCCAATGCAAGTGGAGTAATGAGTTGGATTCTGTGTTTCCAAATGCAAGTGGAGTAATGAGTTGGATTCTGTGTTTCCAAATGCAAGTGGAGTAATGAGTTAGGATTCTGTGTTTCCAAATGCAAGTGGAGTAATGAGTAGGATTCTGTGTTTCCAAATGCAAGTGGAGTAATGAGTAGGATTCTGTGTTTCCAAATGCAAGTGGAGTAATGAGTTGGATTCTGTGTTTTCCAAATGCAAGTGGAGTAATGAGTTGGATTCTGTGTTTCCAAATGCAAGTGGAGTAATGAGTTGGATTCTGTGTTTCCAAATGCAAGTGGAGTAATGAGTTGGATTCTGTGTTTCCAAATGCAAGTGGAGTAATGAGTTGGATTCTGTGTTTCCAAATGCAAGTGGAGTAATGAGTTGGATTCTGTGTTTCCAAATGCAAGTGGAGTAATGAGTTGGATTCTGTGTTTCAAATGCAAGTGGAGTATGAGTTGATTCTGTGTTTCCAAATGCAAGTGGAGTAATGAGTAGGATTCTGTGTTTCCAAATGCAAGTGGAGTAATGAGTAGGATTCTGTGTTTCCAAATGCAAGTGGAGTAATGAGTTGGATTCTGTGTTTCCAAATGCAAGTGGAGTAATGAGTTGGATTCTGTGTTTCCAAATGCAAGTGGAGTAATGAGTTGGATTCTGTGTTTCCAAATGCAAGTGGAGTAATGAGTTGGATTCTGTGTTTCCAAATGCAAGTGGAGTAATGAGTTGGATTCTGTGTTTCCAAATGCAAGTGGAGTAATGAGTTGGATTCTGTGTTTCCAAATGCAAGTGGAGTAATGAGTAGGATTCTGTGTTTCCAAATGCAAGTGGAGTAATGAGTAGGATTCTGTGTTTCCAAATGCAAGTGGAGTAATGAGTTGGATTCTGTGTTTCCAAATGCAAGTGGAGTAATGAGTTGGATTCTGTGTTTCCAAATGCAAGTGGAGTAATGAGTTGGATTCTGTGTTTCCAAATGCAAGTGGAGTAATGAGTTGGATTCTGTGTTTCCAAATGCAAGTGGAGTAATGAGTAGGGATTCTGTGTTTCCAAATGCAAGTGGAGTAATGAGTAGGATTCTGTGTTTCCAAATGCAAGTGGAGTAATGAGTAGGATTCTGTGTTTCCAAATGCAAGTGGAGTAATGAGTAGGATTCTGTGTTTCCAAATGCAAGTGGAAGTAATGAGTTGGATTCTGTGTTTCCAATGCAAGTGGAGTAATGAGTTGGATTCTGTGTTTCCAAATGCAAGTGGAGTAATGAGTAGGATTCTGTGTTTCCAAATGCAAGTGGAGTAATGAGTAGGATTCTGTGTTTCCAAATGCAAGTGGAGTAATGAGTAGGATCTGTGTTTCCAAATGCAAGTGGAGTAATGAGTTGGATTCTGTGTTTCCAAATGCAAGTGGAGTAATGAGTTGGATTCTGTGTTTCCAAATGCAAGTGGAGTAATGAGTTGGATTCTGTGTTTCCAAATGCAAGTGGAGTAATGAGTTGGATTCTGTGTTTCCAAATGCAAGTGGGAGTAATGAGTTGGATTCTGTGTTTCCAAATGCAAGTGGAGTAATGAGTAGGATTCTGTGTTTCCAAATGCAAGTGGAGTAATGAGTAGGATTCTGTGTTTCCAAATGCAAGTGGAGTAATGAGTAGGATTCTGTGTTTCCAAATGCAAGTGGAGTAATGAGTTGGATTCTGTGTTTCCAAATGCAAGTGGAGTAATGAGTTGGATTCTGTGTTTCCAAATGCAAGTGGAGTAATGAGTTGGATTCTGTGTTTCCAAATGCAAGTGGAGTAATGAGTTGGATTCTGTGTTTCCAAATGCAAGTGGAGTAATGAGTAGGATTCTGTGTTTCCAAATGCAAGTGGAGTAATGAGTAGGATTCTGTGTTTCCAAATGCAAGTGGAGTAATGAGTAGGATTCTGTGTTTCCAAATGCAAGTGGAGTAATGAGTTGGATTCTGTGTTTCCAAATGCAAGTGGAGTAATGAGTTGGATTCTGTGTTTCCAAATGCAAGTGGAGTAATGAGTTGGATTCTGTGTTTTCCCAAATGCAAGTGGAGTAATGAGTTGGATTCTGTGTTTCCAAATGCAAGTGGAGTAATGAGTTGGATTCTGTGTTTCCAATGCAAGTGGAGTAATGAGTTGGATTCTGTGTTTCCAATGCAAGTGGAGTAATGAGTAGGATTCTGTGTTTCAAATGCAAGTGGAGTAATGAGTAGGATTCTGTGTTTCCAAATGCAAGTGGAGTAATGAGTAGGATTCTGTGTTTCCAAATGCAAGTGGGAGTAATGAGTTGGATTCTGTGTTTCCAAATGCAAGTGGAGTAATGAGTAGGATTCTGTGTTTCCAAATGCAAGTGGAGTAATGAGTTGGATTCTGTGTTTCCAAATGCAAGTGGAGTAATGAGTTGGATTCTGTGTTTCCAAATGCAAGTGGAGTAATGAGTTGGATTCTGTGTTTCCAAATGCAAGTGGAGTAATGAGTAGGATTCTGTGTTTCCAAATGCAAGTGGAGTAATGAGTAGGATTCTGTGTTTCCAAATGCAAGTGGAGTAATGAGTAGGATTCTGTGTTTCCAAATGCAAGTGGAGTAATGAGTTGGATTCTGTGTTTCCAAATGCAAGTGGAGTAATGAGTTGGATTCTGTGTTTCCAAATGCAAGTGGAGTAATGAGTTGGATTCTGTGTTTCCAAATGCAAGTGGAGTAATGAGTTGGATTCTGTGTTCCAAATGCAAGTGGAGTAATGAGTTGGATTCTGTGTTCCAAATGCAAGTGGAGTAATGAGTAGGATTCTGTGTTTCCAAATGCAAGTGGAGTAATGAGTAGGATTCTGTGTTTCCAAATGCAAGTGGAGTAATGAGTAGGATTCTGTGTTTCCAAATGCAAGTGGAGTAATGAGTTGGATTCTGTGTTTCCAATGCAAGTGGAGTAATGAGTTGGATTCTGTGTTTCCAAATGCAAGTGGAGTAATGAGTTGGATTCTGTGTTTCCAAATGCAAGTGGAGTAATGAGTTGGATTCTGTGTTTCCAAATGCAAGTGGAGTAATGAGTTGGATTCTGTGTTTCCAAATGCAAGTGGAGTAATGAGTTGGATTCTGTGTTTCCAAATGCAAGTGGAGTAATGAGTAGGATTCTGTGTTTCCAAATGCAAGTGGAGTAATGAGTAGGATTCTGTGTTTCCAATGCAAGTGGAGTAATGAGTAGGATTCTGTGTTTCCAAATGCAAGTGGAGTAATGAGTTGGATTCTGTGTTCCAAATGCAAGTGGAGTAATGAGTAGGATTCTGTGTTTCCAAATGCAAGTGGAGTAATGAGTTGGATTCTGTGTTTCCAAATGCAAGTGGAGTAATGAGTTGGATTCTGTGTTTCCAAATGCAAGTGGAGTAATGAGTTGGATTCTGTGTTTCCAAATGCAAGTGGAGTAATGAGTTGGATTCTGTGTTTCCAAATGCAAGTGGAGTAATGAGTTGGATTCTGTGTTTCCAAATGCAAGTGGAGTAATGAGTAGGATTCTGTGTTTCCAAATGCAAGTGGAGTAATGAGTAGGATTCTGTGTTTCCAAATGCAAGTGGAGTAATGAGTAGGATTCTGTGTTTCCAAATGCAAGTGGAGTAATGAGTTGGATTCTGTGTTTCCAAATGCAAGTGGAGTAATGAGTTGGATTCTGTGTTTCCAAATGCAAGTGGAGTAATGAGTTGGATTCTGTGTTTCCAAATGCAAGTGGAGTAATGAGTTGGATTCTGTGTTTCCAAATGCAAGTGGAGTAATGAGTTGGATTCTGTGTTTCCAAATGCAAGTGGAGTAATGAGTAGGATTCTGTGTTTCCAAATGCAAGTGGAGTAATGAGTAGGATTCTGTGTTTCCAAATGCAAGTGGAGTAATGAGTAGGATTCTGTGTTTCCAAATGCAAGTGGAGTAATGAGTTGGATTCTGTGTTTCCAAATGCAAGTGGAGTAATGAGTTGGATTCTGTGTTTCCAAATGCAAGTGGAGTAATGAGTTGGATTCTGTGTTTCCAAATGCAAGTGGAGTAATGAGTTGGATTCTGTGTTTCCAAATGCAAGTGGAGTAATGAGTTGGATTCTGTGTTTCCAAATGCAAGTGGAGTAATGAGTTGGATTCTGTGTTTCCAAATGCAAGTGGAGTAATGAGTAGGATTCTGTGTTTCCAAATGCAAGTGGAGTAATGAGTAGGATTCTGTGTTTCCAAATGCAAGTGGAGTAATGAGTAGGATTCTGTGTTTCCAAATGCAAGTGGAGTAATGAGTTGGATTCTGTGTTTCCAAATGCAAGTGGAGTAATGAGTTGGATTCTGTGTTTCCAAATGCAAGTGGAGTAATGAGTTGGATTCTGTGTTTCCAAATGCAAGTGGAGTAATGAGTTGGATTCTGTGTTTCCAAATGCAAGTGGAGTAATGAGTTGGATTCTGTGTTTCCAAATGCAAGTGGAGTAATGAGTAGGATTCTGTGTTTCCAAATGCAAGTGGAGTAATGAGTAGGATTCTGTGTTTCCAAATGCAAGTGGAGTAATGAGTTGGATTCTGTGTTTCCAAATGCAAGTGGAGTAATGAGTTGGATTCTGTGTTTCCAAATGCAAGTGGAGTAATGAGTTGGATTCTGTGTTTCCAAATGCAAGTGGAGTAATGAGTTGGATTCTGTGTTTCCAAATGCAAGTGGAGTAATGAGTTGGATTCTGTGTTTCCAAATGCAAGTGGAGTAATGAGTAGGATTCTGTGTTTCCAAATGCAAGTGGAGTAATGAGTAGGATTCTGTGTTTCCAAATGCAAGTGGAGTAATGAGTAGGATTCTGTGTTTCCAAATGCAAGTGGAGTAATGAGTTGGATTCTGTGTTTCCAAATGCAAGTGGAGTAATGAGTTGGATTCTGTGTTTCCAAATGCAAGTGGAGTAATGAGTTGGATTCTGTGTTTCCAAATGCAAGTGGAGTAATGAGTTGGATTCTGTTTCCAAATGCAAGTGGAGTAATGAGTTGGATTCTGTGTTTTTAAATGCAAGTGGAGTAATGAGTTGGATTCTGTGTTTCCAAATGCAAGTGGAGTAATGAGTTGGATTCTGTGTTTCCAAATGCAAGTGGAGTAATGAGTTGGATTCTCTGTTTCCAAATGCAAGTGGAGTAATGAGTTGGATTCTGTGTTTCCAAATGCAAGTGGAGTAATGAGTTGGATTCTGTGTTTCCAAATGCAAGTGGAGTAATGAGTTGGATTCTGTGTTTCCAAATGCAAGTGGAGTAATGAGTTGGATTCTGTGTTTCCAAATGCAAGTGGAGTAATGAGTAGGATTCTGTGTTTCCAAATGCAAGTGGAGTAATGAGTTGGATTCTGTGTTTCCAAATGCAAGTGGAGTAATGAGTTGGATTCTGTGTTTCCAAATGCAAGTGGAGTAATGAGTCTCCAAGGTGGCATAGCAGTTCAGACGTCTTTTGTCCTCGTCTTGTCGTGTCCTGTATATATATATATTTACAACTTTTTCACATACATTTTATTTTTATTTTCCATCAACTCATCTTCAAAACACTCTCCTGCAACCCGCCTCACCAATGTATATTTATAAAAAAGTATTATTTACCTCAGATCTGTAATCCTCCAAGAAGCTAGCCAGAAACTCCAAGAAGCTAGCCTGAAACTAGCCAGAAGCTAATCCAGAAGCTAGTTCAGAAGCTAGTTAGCTCCTTTACTGGCAAATCGTTAATATTCAGCTAACCACGGTTTGTGGTCATCAGCTATCCTTCAGCTCGAAAATCTATCGCCAGTTCTGTACGGCGCAGCGCGGCTCGGAACGGAACATACCGGACCAATTTTTCTCTCCATGTCCCTGGACATTCATACCCGGATCTCACAGCTAGCTAGCTGCTATCCGTGTGACCATCGGAGCTAGCAAGCTCCGTCAATCACTCCTGAGTTCCATCAATCACACCTGGGCTGCAGTCACCTATCCGGACCCGTTTTACTGCCTTCGCGGAGCCCCACCGGGCCTTCACAACTGGACTGCCGACGTTATCTACCCGAAGGAGTTATTCGGCCGGCTCCTCCGTCGCGACGTTACCTGAACGCCCATCTGCGGCCTGCTAACCGTTAGCTGTCTTACCGGCTGCTATCTGAATAGACAATCGGACAATTTTTTTATTATTATTTTTTTTAAATTATTTTTTTTAATTATTATTATTATATTTTCTTCTTGGGCCTCTATAACTATATCTATTGTTTTTATTTTTGTTGTTGTTGTGTGATTTGGATTAATCCCCTCTACCACACGGAACCCCACTAATCTACTGACGGAACGTAAGGGGTGGCTAACAGACCTCCATCCTATGCTAGCTTGCTACCGATGCCCTGGCTAGCTGTCTAAATCACCAACCAACCTCTCCACTCACCGGACCCTTTTGATCACTCGACTAAGCATGCCTATCCTTAATGTCAATATGTCTTGTCCATTTCTGTTCTGGTTAGTGTTTATTGGCTTATTTCACTGTAGAGCCTCTAGTCCTGCTCACTATACCTTATCCAACCTATTAGTTCCACCACCCACACATGCAATGACATCTCCTGGTTTCAACGATGTTTCTAGAGACAATATCTCTCTCTTCATCACTCAATACCTAGGTTTACCTCCACTGTATTCACATCCTGCCATACATTTGTCTGTACATTATACCTTGATGCTATTTTATCGCCCCCAGAAACCTCCTTTTACTCTATGTTCCAGACGTTCTAGACGACCAATTCTCATAGCTTTTAGCCGTACCCTTATTCTACTCCTCCTATGTTCCTCTGGCGATGTAGAGGTGAATCCAGGCCCTGCAGTGCCTAGCTCCACTCCTATTCCCCAGGCGCTCTCTTTTGACGACTTCTGTAACCGTAATAGCCTTGGTTTCATGCATGTTAACATTAGAAGCCTCCTCCCTAAGTTTGTTCTATTCACTGCTTTAGCACACTCTGCCAACCCGGATGTTCTAGCTGTGTCTGAATCCTGGCTTAGGAAGACCACCAAAAATTCTGAAGTTTTAATTCCAAACTACAACATTTTCAGACAAGATAGAACTGCCAAAGGGGGCGGTGTTGCAATCTACTGCAAAGATAGCCTGCAGAGTTCTGTCCTACTATCCAGGTCTGTACCCAAACAATTTGAACTTCTACTTTTAAAAATCCACCTCTCTAAAAACAAGTCTCTCACCGTTGCCGCCTGCTATAGACCACCCTCTGCCCCAGCTGTGCTCTGGACACCATATGTGAACTGATTGCCCCCCATCTATCTTCAGAGTTCGTGCTGCTAGGCGACCTAAACTGGAACATGCTTAACACCCCAGCCATCCTACAATCTAAACTTGATGCCCTCAATCTCACACAAATAATCAATGAACCTACCAGGTACCTCCCCAAAACCTTAAACACGGGCACCCTCATAGATATCATCCTAACCAACTTCCCCTCTAAATACACCTCTGCTGTCTTCAACCAAGATCTCAGCGATCACTGCCTCATTGCCTGCATCCGTAATGGGTCAGCGGTCAAACGACCTCCACTCATCACTGTAAAACGCTCCCTGAAACACTTCTGCGAGCAGGCCTTTCTAATCGACCTGGCCGGGGTATCCTGGAAGGATATTGATCTCATCCCGTCAGTAGAGGATGCCTGGATATTTTTTAAAAATGCCTTCCTAACCATCTTAAATAAACATGCCCCATTCAAGAAATTTAGAACCAGGAACAGATATAGCCCTTGGTTCTCCCCAGACCTGACTGCCCTTAACCAACACAAAAACATCCTATGGCGTTCTGCATTAGCATCGAACAGCCCCCGTGATATGCAGCTGTTCAGGGAAGCTAGAAATCATTATACACAGGCAGTTAGAAAAGCCAAGGCTAGCTTTTTCAAGCAGAAATTTGCTTCCTGCAACACTAACTCAAAAAAGTTCTGGGACACTGTAAAGTCCATGGAGAATAAGAACACCTCCTCCCAGCTGCCCACTGCACTGAAGATAGGAAACACTGTCACCACTGATAAATCCACCATAATTGAGAATTTCAATAAGCATTTTTCTACGGCTGGCCATGCTTTCCACCTGGCTACTCCTACCCCGGACAACTGCACTGCACCCCCAACAGCAACTCGCCCAAGCCTTCCCCATTTCTCCTTCTCCCAAATCCATTCAGCTGATGTTCTGAAAGAGCTGCAAAATCTGGACCCCTACAAATCAGCCGGGCTAGACAATCTGGACCCTTTCTTTCTAAAATTATCTGCCGAAATTGTTGCCACCCCTATTACTAGCCTGTTCAACCTCTCTTTCGTGTCGTCTGAGATTCCCAAAGATTGGAAAGCAGCTGCGGTCATCCCCCTCTTCAAAGGGGGGGACACTCTTGACCCAAACTGCTACAGACCTATATCTATCCTACCGTGCCTTTCTAAGGTCTTCGAAAGCCAAGTCAACAAACAGATTACCGACCATTTCGAATCTCACCATACCTTCTCTGCTATGCAATCTGGTTTCAGAGCTGGTCATGGGTGCACCTCAGCCACGCTCAAGGTCCTAAACGATATCTTAACCGCCATCGATAAGAAACATTACTGTGCAGCCGTATTCATTGATCTGGCCAAGGCTTTCGACTCTGTCAATCACCATATCAAATGATTGCCTCGCCTGGTTCACCAACTACTTCTCTGATAGAGTTCAGTGTGTCAAGTCGGAGGGTCTGCTGTCCGGACCTCTGGCAGTCTCTATGGGGGTGCCACAGGGTTCAATTCTTGGACCGACTCTCTTCTCTGTATACATCAATGAGGTCGCTCTTGCTGCTGGTGAGTCCCTGATCCACCTCTACGCAGACGACACCATTCTGTATACTTCCGGCCCTTCTTTGGACACTGTGTTAACAACCCTCCAGG
Organism: Oncorhynchus kisutch; assembly: GCF_002021735.2. NCBI lineage: Eukaryota > Metazoa > Chordata > Actinopteri > Salmoniformes > Salmonidae > Oncorhynchus > Oncorhynchus kisutch. The sequence goes on along the minus strand of NW_022262892.1, from coordinate 22,083 downwards.
CAAGCTTCAATGCCATACAACTCTCCTTCCGTGGCCTCCAATTGCTCTTAAATACAAGTAAAACTAAATGCATGCTCTTCAACCGATCGCTACCTGCACCTACCCGCCTGTCCAACATCACTACTCTGGACGGCTCTGACTTAGAATACGTGGACAACTACAAATACTTAGGTGTCTGGTTAGACTGTAAACTCTCCTTCCAGACCCATATCAAACATCTCCAATCCAAAGTTAAATCTAGAATTGGCTTCCTATTTCGCAACAAAGCATCCTTCACTCATGCTGCCAAACATACCCTTGTAAAACTGACCATCCTACCAATCCTCGACTTTGGCGATGTCATTTACAAAATAGCCTCCAATACCCTACTCAACAAATTGGATGCAGTCTATCACAGTGCAATCCGTTTTATCACCAAAGCCCCATATACTACCCACCATTGCGACCTGTACGCTCTCGTTGGCTGGCCCTCGCTTCATACTCGTCGCCAAACCCACTGGCTCCATGTCATCTACAAGACCCTGCTAGGTAAAGTCCCCCCTTATCTCAGCTCGCTGGTCACCATAGCATCTCCCACCTGTAGCACACGCTCCAGCAGGTATATCTCTCTAGTCACCCCCAAGACCAATTCTTTCTTTGGCCGCCTCTCCTTCCAGTTCTCTGCTGCCAATGACTGGAACGAACTACAAAAATCTCTGAAACTGGAAACACTTATCTCCCTCACTAGCTTTAAGCACCAACTGTCAGAGCAGCTCACAGATTACTGCACCTGTACATAGCCCACCTAAAATTTAGCCCAAACAACTACCTCTTTCCCAACTGTATTTAATTTTTATTTATTTATTTATTTTGCTCCTTTGCACCCCATTATTTTTTTATTTCTACTTTGCACATTCTTCCATTGCAAAACTACCATTCCAGTATTTTACTTGCTATATTGTATTTACTTTGCCATCATGGCCTTTTTTTGCCTTTACCTCCCTTCTCACCTCATTTGCTCACATTGTATATAGACTTGTTTATACTGCATTATTGACTGTATGTTTGTTTTTACTCCATGTGTAACTCTGTGTCGTTTTATCTGTCGAACTGCTTTGCTTTATCTTGGCCAGGTCGCAATTGTAAATGAGAACTTGTTCTCAACTTGCCTACCTGGTTAAATAAAGGTAAAATAAATAAATAAATAAATAAAATGAGTTGGATTCTGTGTTTCCAAATGCAAGTGGAGTAATGAGTTGGATTCTGTGTTTCCAAATGCAAGTGGAGTAATGAGTTGGATTCTGTGTTTCCAAATGCAAGTGGAGTAATGAGTTGGATTCCGTGTTTCCAAATGCAAAAGTGGAGTAATGAGTAGGATTCTGTGTTTCCAAATGCAAGTGGAGTAATGAGTTGGATTCTGTGTTTCCAAATGCAAGTGGAGTAATGAGTAGGATTCTGTGTTTCCAAATGCAAGTGGAGTAATGAGTTGGATTCTGTGTTTCCAAATGCAAAAGTGGAGTAATGAGTAGGATTCTGTGTTTCCAAATGCAAAAGTGGAGTAATGAGTAGGATTCTGTGTTTCCAAATGCAAAAGTGGAGTAATGAGTAGGATTCTGTGTTTCCAAATGCAAGTGGAGTAATGAGTTGGATTCTGTGTTTCCAAATGCAAAAGTGGAGTAATGAGTAGGATTCTGTGTTTCCAAATGCAAAAGTGGAGTAATGAGTAGGATTCTGTGTTTCCAAATGCACAAGTGGTAGCAACTAGCTTTATCTGCCTTCCCAATGAAAACCATGACGATGACGTAACAGGTACTGCAGCACAGATCACTGTTCCATCTGATTAGGGAGCTCCTCCCCCTTTCACAGCATATTTGAATCCACTCAATCGTTTTGAAACCGGGCTCTGGGCTGCTGGCGAAGTCGGATCAAAACTAAAGTGACGTAAATAGGATTCTTTGTTTTCACATTAAAAAAAAAAAGTGATTGATTTAGATATAAACATGACCCTAACCCCAGCTGGTCTAGGGTCACCTCAGGTCTAACCCTAACCCTCAGGTCTAACCCTGACCCTAACCCCAGCTGGTCTAGGGTCACCTCAGGTCTAACCCTAACCCTCAGGTCTAACCCTGACCCTAACCCCAGCTGGTCTAGGGTCACCTCAAGTCTAACCGTAACCCTCAGGTCTAACCCTGACCCTAACCCCAGCTGGTCTAGGGTCACCTCAGGTCTAACCCTGACCCTAACCCTAACCCCAGCTGGTCTAGGGTCAACTCAGGTCTAACCCTGACCCTAACCCCAGCTGGTCTAGGGTCACCTCAGGTCTAACCCTGACCCTAACCCCAGCTGGTGTCACCTCAGGTCTATCCCTGACCCTAACCCTCAGGTCTAACCCTGACCCTAACCCTCAGATCTAACCCTAACCCTCAGGTCTAACCCTGACCCTAACCCTCAGGTCTAACCCTAACCCTAACCCTCAGGTCTAACCCTGAGGTCTAACCCTGAGGTCTAACCCTGAAGTGACCCTGAGGTCTAACCCTGAGGTGACCCTGAGTTCTAACCCAGAGGTGTGACCCTGAGGTGACCCTGAGGTCTAACTGAGTTCTGACCCTGAGGTGACCCTGAGGTCTAACCCTGAGTTCTATCCCTGAGTTCTAACCCTGAGGTGACCCTGAGGTCTAACCCTGAGGTCTAACCCTGAGGTCTAACCTTGAGGTGGCCCTGAGGTCTAACCCAGAGGTGTGACCCTGAGGTCTAACCCAGAGGTGTGACCCTGAGTTCTATCCCTGAGGTGACCCTGAGGTCTAACCCTGAGTTCTATCACTGAGGTGTGACCCTGAGGTCTGACGCTGAGGTCTAACCCTGAGTTCTAACCCTGAGGTGACCCTGAGGTCTAACCCTGAGTTCTAACCCTGAGATGACCCTGAGGTCTAAACCCTGAGGTCTAACCCTGAGTTCTAACCCTGAGATGACCCTGAGGTGACCCTGAGTTCTAACCCAGAGGTGTGACCCTGAGGTGACCCTGAGGTCTAACCCTGAGTTCTATCCCTGAGGTGTGACCCTGAGGTCTGACACTGAGGTGACCCTGAGGTCTAACCCTGAGATGACCCTGAGGTCTAACACAGAGGTGTGATCCTGAGGTGACCCTGAGGTCTAACCCTGAGTTCTATCACTGAGGTGTGACCCTGAGGTCTAACCCTGAGGTGGCCCTGAGGTCTAACCCTGAGTTCTAACCCTGAGATGATCCTATCCCCGTCCCTCCATACTACCCCTGTAGGCCCTAGAACCCCCCCACATTATCCCCGTCCCTCCATACTACCCCTGTAGGCCCTAGAACCCCCCCATATTATTCCCATCCCTCCATACTACCACTGTAGGCCCTAGAAGCCCCCCACATTATCCCTGTCCCTCCATAGTACCCCTGTAGGCCCTAGAACCACCCCATATTATCCCATCCCTCCATACTACCACTGTAGGCCCAGTTCACCTAGGATCCTCCCATATAATCCCCGTCCCTCCATACTACCCCTGTAGGCCCTAAAACCCCCCCATATTATCCCCGTCCCTACATACTACCACTGTAGGCCCTAAAACCCCCCATATTATCCCCTGTCCCCCATACTACCACTGAGGCCCTAGAACCCCCCATATTACCCCCTGTCCCCCATACTACCACTGTAGTCCCAAGAACCCCCCATATTACCCCCGTCCCCCCATATTACACCTGTAGGCCCTAGAACCCCCCCATATTAACCCCTGTCCCCCCATACTACAACTGTAGGCCCTGGAACCCCCATATATTACCCCCTGTCCCCCCATACTACCACTGTAGGCCCTGGAACCCCCCCATATTACCCCCTGTCCCCCCCATACTACCACTGTAGGCCCAAGAACCTCCCATATTACCCCCGTCCCCCCATATTACACCTGTAGGCCCTAGAACCCCTCCATATTACCCCCTGTCCCCCCATACTACCACTGTAGGCCCTGGAACCCCCCCGTCCCCCAACTTTACCCCTGTAGGCCCTGGAACCCACCCATAATACCCCCTGTCCCCCCATACTAACCCTGCAGGCCCTGGAACCCCCCCCCCATATTACCCCCTATCCCCCATACTACCCTGTAGGCCCTGGAACCCCCCATATTACCCCCTGTCCCCCCATACTACCCCTGTAGGCCCTAGAACCCCCCCCCATACTACCACTGTAGGCCCTAGAACCCCACATACTACCACTGAAGGCCCTAGAACCCCCCCATATTACCCCCTGTCCCCCATACTACCACTGAGGCCCTAGAACCCCCCATATTACCACTTTAGGCCCTAGAACCCCCCCCCCCCCAGGCCCTGGAACCCCCCCCCATATTACCCCCTATCCCCCATACTACCCCTGTAGGCCCTGGAACCCCCCATATTACCCCCTGTCCCCCCATACTACCCCTGTAGGCCCTAGAACCCCCCCCATACTACCACTGTAGGCCCTAGAACCCCACATACTACCACTGAAGGCCCTATAACCCCCCATATTACCCCTGTCCCCCCATACTACCACTGTAGGCCCTATAACCCCCCATATTACACCATGTCCCCCATACTACCACTGTAGGCCCTAGAACCCCCCATACTACCACTGTAAGCCCTAGAACCCCCCCATATTACCCCCTGTCCCCCCATACTACCACTGTAGGCCCTAGAACCCCCCCATATTACCCCTGTCCCCCCATACTACCACTGTAGGCCCTAGAACCCCCCCATATTACCCCCTGTCCCCCCATACTACCACTGAAGGCCCTAGAACCCCCCATAATACCACTGTATGCCCTAGAACCCCCCCAAATTACCCCCTGTCCCACCATACTAACACTGTAAGCCCTAGAACCCCCCCATATTACCCCCTGTCCCCCCATACTACCAGTGTAGGCCCTGGAACCCCCCATACTACCACTGTAAGCCCTAGAACCCCCCAAATTACCCCCTGTCCCATCATACTACCACTGTAGGCCCTGGAACCCCCCCCCCCGTCCCCCCATATTACCCCTGTAGGCCCAGGACCCCCCCCCAAATTACCCCCTGTCCCCCATACTACCCCTGTAGGCCCTGGTACCCCCATATTACCCCCGTCCCCCCATATTACCCCTGTAGGCCCTAGAACCCCCCATATTACCCCCCTGGAAGGATATTGACCTCATCCCGTCAGTAGAGGATGCCTGCTTAAAAGTAAAAGTACTTACCTCTCCATCTTAAATAAGAATGCTCCATTAAAAAATGTAAGAACAGATATGGCCCTTGGTTCACCGCAGACTTGACTGCCCTTGAGCTACCCCACCACCACCACCACCAACACCACCACCACCACACCACCTCTCCACCACCTCTCCACCACCTCACCTCTCCACCACCACCACCTCACCCCCACCACACCACCACCACCACACCACCACCATCTCTCCACCACCTCACCTCTCCACCACCACCACCTCACCACCACCACCACACCACCTCTCCACCACCACCACCACCACCACCACCACCTCTCCACCACCACCACCTCACCACCACCACCACCACCACATCACCACTACCACCACCATCTCTCCACCACCACCACCTCTCCACCACCACCACCTCTCCACCACCTCACCTCACCACCACCTGTCCACCACCTCTCCACCACTACCACCACCACCACCTGTCCACCACCTGTCCACCACCTCTCCACCACCACCACCTCTCCACCACCTCACCTCACCACCACCTGTCCACCACCTCTCCACCACTACCACCACCACCACCACATTACCACTACCACCACCATCTCTCCACCATCACCACCTCTCCACCACCACCACCTCTCCACCACCACCACCTCTCCACCACCACCACCTCTCCACCACCTGTCCACCACCTCTCCACCACTACCACCACCACCACCACCTCTCCACCACCACCACCTCTCCACCACCACCATCTCTCCACCACCACCACCACCTCTCCACCACCTCACCTCTCCACCACCACCTCACCACCTCTCCACCACCACCACCACCATCTCTCCAACACCACCACCTCTCCACCACTACCATCTCTCCACCACCACCTCACCACCACCACCACCTCTCCACCACCACCACCTCTCCACCACCACCACCTCTCCACCACCACCACCTCTCCACCACCACCACCTCTCCACCACCACCACCTCACCACCACCACCACCTCACCACCACCACCACCACCACCACCACCACCACCATCTCTCCACCACCACCACCTCACCACCACCACCACCTCTCCACCACCACCACCATCTCTGCACCACCACTACCTCTCCACCACCACCACCTCACCACCACCATCTCTCCACCACCACCACCTCTCCACCACCACCATCTCTCCACCACCACCATCTCTCCACCACCACCACCACCACCTCACCACCAACATCTCTCCAACACCACCACCACCACCACCTCCACCACCACCTCACCACCACTACCATCTCTCCACCACCCGCCTCTCCGCCACCACCACCTCACCACCGGTGAGTTCAAACACTCTTTAGAGGTCAGAAGGTACTCACACTCAAATCATACAAAGGAAAAAACTCAAATTCTCTGCAAAATGACTCCCTTTCATTTCCATCCAGGCGGTGAAGTTCAGCTGAGAGGTCTGTGTTGTCTGCCCGGCGACAGAGTCCACTGGGTCTGATTGGCCTGTGGGTCTGCAGGTGGAGGGCTGAGGAGGAATGGCACTGCTGAGCGGTCTCTTTTCCTCTTTAATCTCTCCTCTACTCTCCTCCCTCCCTCCCCTTTTCTCCTCTCCTCCCTCCCTCCCTCGTTTTTTCTCCTCTCCTCTCCCCTCCCTATCACTCTCTCCCCTCCCTATCACTCTCTTCTCTCATCTCCTCTCCGCCTCTTTCCCCTCCCTCCCTCTCCTCTCCACTACCTTCCTCCCTCCAGACCACCAGGCTAGCCAGCCAGTAACAAGTCTCTCCCCCTCTCTGTCTCCCTCCATCTCCCCTCTCTGTCTCCCTCCCTCCCTCTCAAAGCAGCAGTTTAACCAGCCAGTAACAGAGGAAGGCTTGTTGTCCTCCCTCTCAGAGCAGCAGTTTAACCAGCCAGTAACAGAGGAAGGCTTGTTGTCCTCCCTCTCAGAGCAGCAGTTTAACCAGCCAGTAACAGGGGAAGGCTTGTTGTCCTCCCTCTCAGAGCAGCAGTTTAACCAGCCAGTAACAGAGGAAGGCTTGTTGTCCTCCCCCTCAGAGCAGCAGTTTAACCAGCCAGTAACAGAGGAAGGCTTGTTGTCCTCCCTCCCTCTCAGAGCGGCAGTTTAACCAGCCAGTAACAGAGGAAGGCTTGATGTCCTCCCTCTCAGAGCAGCAGTTTAACCAGCCAGTAACAGAGGAAGGCTTGTTGTCCTCTCTCTCAGAGCAGCAGTTTAACCAGCCAGTAACAGAGGAAGGCTTGTTGTCCTCCCTCTCAGAGCAGCAGTTTAACCAGCCAGTAACAGAGGAAGGCTTGTTGTCCTCCCTCTCAGAGCAGCAGTTTAACCAGCCAGTAACAGAGGAAGGCTTGTTGTCCTCCCTCTCAGAGCAGCAGTTTAACCAGCCAGTAACAGGGGAAGGCTTGTTGTCCTCCCTCTCAGAGCAGCAGTTTAACCAGCCAGTAACAGAGGAAGGCTTGTTGTCCTCCCCCTCAGAGCAGCAGTTTAACCAGCCAGTAACAGAGGAAGGCTTGTTGTCCTCCCTCCCTCTCAGAGCGGCAGTTTAACCAGCCAGTAACAGAGGAAGGCTTGTTGTCCTCCCTCTCAGAGCAGCAGTTTAACCAGCCAGTAACAGAGGAAGGATTGTTGTCCTCCCTCCCTCTCAGAGCGGCAGTTTAACCAGCCAGTAACAGAGGAAGGCTTGATGTCCTCCCTCTCAGAGCAGCAGTTTAACCAGCCAGTAACAGAGGAAGGCTTGTTGTCCTCCCTCCCTCTCAGAGCGGCAGTTTAACCAGCCAGTAACAGAGGAAGGCTTGATGTCCTCCCTCTCAGAGCAGCAGTTTAACCAGCCAGTAACAGAGGAAGGCTTGTTGTCCTCTCTCTCAGAGCAGCAGTTTAACCAGCCAGTAACAGAGGAAGGCTTGTTGTCCTCCCTCTCAGAGCAGCAGTTTAACCAGCCAGTAACAGAGGAAGGCTTGTTGTCCTCCCTCTCAGAGCAGCAGTTTAACCAGCCAGTAACAGAGGAAGGCTTGTTGTCCTCCCTCTCAGAGCAGCAGTTTAACCAGCCAGTAACAGGGGAAGGCTTGTTGTCCTCCCTCTCAGAGCAGCAGTTTAACCAGCCAGTAACAGAGGAAGGCTTGTTGTCCTCCCCCTCAGAGCAGCAGTTTAACCAGCCAGTAACAGAGGAAGGCTTGTTGTCCTCCCTCCCTCTCAGAGCGGCAGTTTAACCAGCCAGTAACAGAGGAAGGCTTGTTGTCCTCCCTCTCAGAGCAGCAGTTTAACCAGCCAGTAACAGAGGAAGGCTTGTTGTCCTCTCTCTCAGAGCAGCAGTTTAACCAGCCAGTAACAGAGGAAGGCTTGTTGTCCTCCCTCTCAGAGCAGCAGTTTGGGGTACGATGGGGTACGATGGTGTGGCCAGCTCCCTGCCAGTTCCAGCATGGGTTCTGTGATATTTAATAAACCTGTCACACCCCTCCTTCCTTCCCTCCCTCCCTCGCCAAAGAGAGAGGGAGAGAAACCCAGCAACCCAGAGACAGGCAACAACAATGGCTGATTGATATTCAAACTATGAACTGAATTTCAATTCACTTCCTGAATCGTGAACTGACTTGACCCCAACCATTGGGCGATCCAACAACAACCCACAGCAAGGGTCCCCAGTCCTCCTAGAGATACCCCACCACCCTCCATCACTACCCACAGCAAGGGTCCCCAGTCCTCCCAGAGATAACCCACCACCCTCCATCACTACCCACAGCAAGGGTCCCCAGTCCTCCCAGAGACACCCCACCACCCTCCATCACCACCCACAGCAAGGGTCCCCAGTCCTCCCAGAGACACCCCACCACCCTCCATCACCACCCACAGCAAGGGTCCCCAGTCCTCCCAGAGACACCCCACCACCCTCCATCACCACCCACAGCAAGGGTCCCCAGTCCTCCCAGAGACACCCCACCACCCTCCATCACCACCCACAGCAAGGGTCCCCAGTCCTCCCAGAGATACCCACCACCCTCCATCACTACCTACAGCAAGGGTCCCCAGTCCTCCTAGAGACACCCCACCACCCTCCATACCACCCACAGCAAGGGTCCCCAGTCCTCCCAGAGATACCCACCACCCTCCATCACTACCTACAGCAAGGGTCCCCAGTCCTCCCAGAGACACCCCACCACCCTCCATCACCACCCACAGCAAGGGTCCCCAGTCCTCCTAGAGATACCCCACCACCCTCCAACACCACCCACAGAGATCAGGGTCTATACAACGTCATCAAAGAGATGTCTCACTGTTATCACCCTGGGCACAGGACTGTGTTTCAGTGTGTGTTGTGTCAGTGTGTCAGTGCGTGTTGTGTCAGTGTGTCAGTGTGTCAGTGTGTGTTGTGTCAGTGTGTGTTGTGTCAGTGTGTGGTGTCAGTGTGTCAGTGTGTGTTGTGTCAGTGTGTGTTGTGTCAGTGTGTCAGCGTGTGTTGTGTCAGTGTGTGTTGTGTCAGTGTGTCAGTGTGTGTTGTGTCAGTGTGTCAGTGTGTGTTGTGTCAGTGTGTGTTGTGTCAGTGTGTGTTGTGTCAGTGTGTCAGCGTGTGTTGTGTCAGTGTGTGTTGTGTCAGTGTGTCAGTGTGTGTTGTGTCAGTGTGTCAGTGTGTCAGTGTGTGTTGTGTCAGTGTGTGTTGTGTCAGTGTGTGTTGTGTCAGTGTGTGTTGTGTCAGTGTGTCAGTGTGTGTTGTGTCAGTGTGTGTTGTGTCAGTGTATGTTGTGTCAGTGTGTCAGTGTGTGTTGTGTCAGTGTGTGTTGTGTCAGTGTGTCATTGTGTGTTGTGTCAGTGTGTCAGTGTGTCAGTGTGTGTTGTGTCAGTGTGTGTTGTGTCAGTGTGTCAGTGTGTGTTGTGTCAGTGTGTCAGTGTGTGTGGTGTCAGTGTGTGTTGTGTCAGTGTGTCAGTGTGTGTTGTGTCAATGTGTGTTGTGTCAGTGTGTCAGTGTGTGTTGTGTCAGTGTGTGTTGTGTGTTGTGTCAGTGTGTCAGCGTGTGTTGTGTCAGTGTGTCAGTGTGTGTTGTGTCAGCGTGTCAGTGTGTGTTGTGTCAGCGTGTCAGTGTGTCAGTGTGTGTTGTGTCAGTGTGTCAGTGTGTGTTGTGTCAGTGTGTGTTGTGTCAGTGTGTCAGTGTGTTGTGTCACTGTGTCACCGTGTCAGTGTGTGTTGTGTCAGTGTGTGTTGTGTCAGTGTGTCAGTGTGTGTTGTGTCAGTGTGTGTTGTGTCAGTGTGTCAGCGTGTGTTGTGTCAGTGTGTCAGTGTGTGTTGTGTCAGCGTATCAGTGTGTGTTGTGTCAGTGTGTGTTGTGTCAGTGTGTCAGTGTGTCAGTGTGTCAGTGTGTGTTGTGTCAGTGTGTCAGCGTGTGTTGTGTCAGCGTGTCAGTGTGTGTTGTGTCAGTGTGTGTTGTGTCAGTGTGTGTTGTGTCAGTGTGTGTTGTGTCAGTGTGTCAGTGTGTGTTGTGTCAGTGTGTCAGTGTGTGTTGTGTCAGTGTGTCACCGTGTCAGTGTGTGTTGTGTCAGTGTGTGTTGTGTCAGTGTGTCAGTGTGTGTTGTGTCAGTGTGTCAGTGTGTTGTGTCAGTGTGTGTTGTGTGTTGTGTCAGTGTGTCAGAGTGTGTTGTGTCAGTGTGTCAGTGTGTGTTGTGTCAGCGTATCAGTGTGTGTTGTGTCAGCGTGTCAGTGTGTCAGTGTGTGTTGTGTCAGTGTGTGTTGTGTCAGTGTGTGTTGTGTCAGTGTGTCAGTGTGTGTTGTGTCAGTGTGTCAGTGTGTCAGTGTGTGTTGTGTCAGTGTGTCAGTGTGTCAGTGTGTCAGTGTGTGTTGTGTCAGTGTGTCAGTGTGTGTTGTGTCAGTGTGTGTTGTGTCAGTGTGTCAGCGTGTGTTGTGTCAGCGTGTCAGTGTGTGTTGTGTCAGTGTGTGTTGTGTCAGTGTGTCAGTGTGTGTTGTGTCAGTGTGTGTTGTGTCAGTGTGTGTTGTGTCAGTGTGTGTTGTGTCAGTGTGTGTTGTGTCAGTGTGTCAGTGTGTGTTGTGTCAGTGTGTGTTGTGTTAGTGTGTCAGTGTGTGTTGTGTCAGTGTGTGTTGTGTCAGTGTGTGTTGTGTCAGTGTGTGTTGTGTCAGTGTGTCAGTGTGTGTTGTGTCAGTGTGTGTTGTGTCAGTGTGTGTTGTGTCAGTGTGTCAGTGTGTCAGTGTGTCAGTGTGTGTTGTGTCAGCGTGTGTTGTGTCAGTGTGTGTTGTGTCAGTGTGTGTTGTGTCAGTGTGTGTTGTGTCAGTGTGTCAGTGTGTGTTGTGTCAGTGTGTGTTGTGTCAGTGTGTGTTGTGTCAGTGTGTGTTGTGTCAGTGTGTGTTGTGTCAGTGTGTGTTGTGTCAGTGTGTGTTGTGTCAGTGTGTCAGTTTTGTGTTGTGTCAGTGTGTGTTGTGTCAGTGTGTCAGTGTGTGTTGTGTCAGTGTGTGTTGTGTCAGTGTGTCAGTGTGTGTTGTGTCAGTGTGTGTTGTGTCAGTGTGTGTTGTGTCAGTGTGTCAGTGTGTCAGCGTGTGTTGTGTCAGTGTGTGTTGTGTCAGTGTGTGTTGTGTCATTGTGTCAGTGTGTGTTGTGTCAGTGTGTGTTGTGTCAGTGTGTCAGTGTGTGTTGTGTCAGTGTGTCAGTGTGTGTTGTGTCAGTGTGTCAGTGTGTGTTGTGTCAGTGTGTCAGTGTGTGTTGTGTCAGTGTGTGTTGTGTCAGTGTGTGTTGTGTCAGTGTGTCAGTGTGTGTTGTGTCAGTGTGTGTTGTGTCAGTGTGTGTTGTGTCAGTGTGTCAGTGTGTGTTGTGTCAGTGTGTCAGTGTGTGTTGTGTCAGTGTGTCAGTGTGTGTTGTGTCAGTGTGTGTTGTGTCAGTGTGTCAGTGTGTGTTGTGTCAGTGTGTCAGTGTGTGTTGTGTCAGTGTGTGTTGTGTCAGTGTGTCAGTGTGTGTTGTGTCAGTGTGTGTTGTAGCAGTGTGTGTTGTGTAAGTGTGTGTTGTGTCAGTCTGTCAGTGTGTGTTGTGTCAGTGTGTGTTGTGTCAGTGTGTCAGTGTGTGTTGTGTCAGTGTGTTGTGTCAGTGTGTCAGTGTGTGTTGTCAGTGTGTCAGTGTGTGTTGTGTCAGTGTGTCAGTGTGTGTTGTGTCAGTCTGTAAGTGTGTGTTGTGTCAGTGTGTGTTGTGTCAGTGTGTCAGTGTGTGTTGTGTCAGTGTGTCAGTGTGTGTTGTGTCAGTGTGTCAGTGTGTGTTGTGTCAGTGTGTGTTGTGTCAGTGTGTCAGTGTGTGTTGTGTCAGTGTGTGTTGTGTCAGTGTGTTGTGTCAGTGTGTCAGTGTGCGTTGTGTCAGTGTGTGTTGTGTCAGTGTGTCAGTGTGTTGTGTCAGTGTGTCAGTGTGTGTTGTGTCAGCCTGACCACATCTACTATAACCCTGACCACATCTACTATAGACCATATCTAGTATAACCCTGACCACATCTACTATAACCCTGACCACATCTACTATAGACCACATCTACTATAGACCATATCTACTATAGACCACATCTACTATAAGCCTGACCACATCTACTATAGACCACATCTACTATAGACCACATCTACTATAACCCTGACCACATCTACTATAGACCACATCTACTATAACCCTGACCACATCTACTATAGACCACATCTACTATAACCCTGACCACATCTACTATAACCCTGACCACATCTACGATAGACCCCATCTACTATAACCCTGACCACATCTACTATAGACCACATCTACTATAACCCTGACCACATCTACTATAACCCTGACCACATCTACGATAGACCCCATCTACTATAACCCTGACCACATCTACTATAACCCTGACCACATCTACTATAGACCACATCTACTATAACCCTGACCACATCTACTATAGACCACATCTACTATAAGCCTGACCACATCTACTATAGACCACATCTACTATAAGCCTGACCACATCTACTATAGACCACATCTACTATAAGCCTGACCACATCTACTATAACCCTGACCACATCTACTATAGACCACATCTACTATAAACCTGGATATATCTACTATAACCCTGACCACATCTACTATAGACCACATCTACTATAACCCTGACTACATCTACTATAACCCTGACCACATCTACTATAGACCACATCTACTAGAGACCACATCTACTATAACCCTGACCACATCTACTATAACCCTGACCACATCTACTATAGACCACATCTACTAGAGACCACATCTACTATAACCCTGACCACATCTACTATAGACTACATCTACTATAACCCTGACCACATCTACTATAACCCTGACCACATCTACTATAGACTACATCTACTATAGACCACATCTACTATAAGCCTGACCACATCTACTATAACCCTGACTACATCTACTATAGACCACATCTACTTTAACCCTGACTACATCTACTATAGACCACATCTACTATAGACCACATCTACTATAACCCTGACCACATCGACTATAGACCACATCTGCTATAACCCTGAACACATCTACTATAACCCTGACTACATCTACTATAGACCACATCTACTATAAGCCTGACCACATCTACTATAACCCTGACTACATCTACTATAGACCACATCTACTATAAGCCTGACCACATCTACTATGACCCTTCCTACATCTACTATAGACCACATCTACTATAACCCTGACCAGATCTACTATAGACCACATCTGCTATAACCCTGAACACATCTACTATAGACCACATCTACTATAAGCCTGACCACATCTACGATAGACCACATCTACGATAGACCACATCTACTATAGACCACATCTACTATAGGCCTGACCACATCTACTATAACCCTGACTACATCTACTATAGACCACATCTACTATAAGCCTGACCACATCTACTATAGACCACATCTACTAGAGACCACATCTACTATAGACCACATCTACTATAAGCCTGACCACATCTACTATAACCCTGACCACATCTACTATAGACTACATCTACTATAGACCACATCTACTATAAGCCTGACCACATCTACTATAACCCTGACTACATCTACTATAGACCACATCGACTATAACCCTGACTACATCTACTATAGACCACATCTACTGTAAGCCTGACCACATCTATGATAGACCACATCTACTATAGACCACATCTACTATAACCCTGACCACATCTACTATAGACCACATCTACTATAACCCTGACCACATCTAATTTAACCCTGACCACATCTACTATAACCCTGACCACATCTACTATATCCCTGACCACATCTACTATAGACCACATCTACTATAGACCACATCTACTATAAGCCTGACCACATCTACTATAGACCACATCTACGATAGACCCCATCTACTATAGACGACATCTACTATAGACCACATCAACTATAACCCTGACCACATCTACTATAACCCTGACCACATCTACTTTAACCCTGACCACATCTACTTTAACCCTTACCACATCTACTATAGACTACATCTACTATAACCCTGGCCACATCTACTATAACCCTGACCACATCTACTATAAGCCTGACCACATCTACTATAACCCTGACTACATCTACTATAGACCACATCTACTATAGACCACATCTACTATAAGCCTGACCACATCTACTATAGACCACATCTACGATAGACCCCATCTACTATAGACGACATCTACTATAGACCACATCTACTATAACCCTGACCACATCTACTATAACCCTGACCACATCTACTATAACCCTGACCACATCTACTTTAACCCTGACCACATCTACTTTAACCCTGACCACATCTACTATAGACTACATCTACGATAGACCCCATCTACTATAGACGACATCTACTATAGACCACATCTACTATAACCCTGACCACATCTACTATAACCCTGACCACATCTACTTTAACCCTGACCACATCTACTTTAACCCTTACCACATCTTCTATAGACTACATCTACTATAACCCTGACCACATCTACTATAATCCTGACCACATCTACGATAGACCCCATCTACTATAGACGACATCTACTATAGACCACATATACTATAACCCTGACCACATCTACTATAACCCTGAACACATCTACTATAACCCTGACCACATCTACTATAGACCACATCTACTATAATCCAGACCACATCTACGATAGACCCCATCTACTATAGACAACATCTACTATAACCCTGACCACATCTACTATAACCCTGACCACATCTACTATAACCCTGACCACATCTACTTTAACCCTGACCACATCTACTTTAACCCTTACCACATCTACTATAGACTACAACTACTATAACCCTGACCACATCTACTATAACCCTGACCACATCTACTATAAGCCTGACCACATCTACTATAACCCTGACTACATCTACTATAGACCACATCTACTATAAGCCTGAACACATCTACTATAGACCACATCTACGATAGACCCCCATCTACTATAGACGACATCTACTATATACCACATCTACTGTAACCCTGACCACATCTACTATAACCCTGAACACATCTACTATAACCCTGACCACATCTACTATAGACCACATCTACTATAATCCTGACCACATCTACGATAGACCCCATCTACTATAGACAACATCTACTATAACCCTGACCACATCTACTATAACCCTGACCACATCTACTATAACCCTGACCACATCTACTTTAACCCTGACCACATCTACTTTAACCCTTACCACATCTACTATAGACTACAACTACTATAACCCTGACCACATCTACTATAACCTTGACCACATCTACTATAAGCCTGACCACATCTACTATAACCCTGACTACATCTACTATAGACCACATCTACTATAAGCCTGAACACATCTACTATAGACCACATCTACGATAGACCCCCATCTACTATAGACGACATCTATTATATACCACATCTACTGTAACCCTGACCACATCTACTATAACCCTGACCACATCTACTATAACCCTGACCACATCTACTTAAACCCTGACCACATCTACTTTAACACTTACCACATCTACTATAGACTACATCTACTATAACCCTGACCACATCTACTATAACCCTGACCACATCTACGATAGACCCCATCTAGTATAGACGACATCTACTATAGACCACATATACTATAACCCTGACCACATCTACTATAACCCTGAACACATCTACTATAACCCTGACCACATCTACTATAGACCACATCTACTATAAGCCTGACCACATCTACGATAGACCCCATCTACTATAGACGACATCTACTATAGACTACATCTACTATAACCCTGGCCACATCTACTATAACCCTGACCACATCTACTATAAGCCCGACCACATCTACTATAACCCTGACTACATCTACTATAGACCACATCTACTATAACCCTGACCACATCTACTATAGACCACATCTACTATAACCCTGACCACATCTAATTTAACCCTGACCACATCTACTATAACCCTGACCACATCTACTATATCCCTGACCACATCTACTATAGACCACATCTACTATAGACCACATCTACTATAAGCCTGACCACATCTACTATAGACCACATCTACGATAGACCCCATCTACTATAGACGACATCTACTATAGACCACATCAACTATAACCCTGACCACATCTACTATAACCCTGACCACATCTACTTTAACCCTGACCACATCTACTTTAACCCTTACCACATCTACTATAGACTACATCTACTATAACCCTGGCCACATCTACTATAACCCTGACCACATCTACTATAAGCCTGACCACATCTACTATAACCCTGACTACATCTACTATAGACCACATCTACTATAGACCACATCTACTATAAGCCTGACCACATCTACTATAGACGACATCTACTATAGACCACATCTACTATAACCCTGACCACATCTACTATAACCCTGACCACATCTACTATAACCCTGACCACATCTACTTTAACCCTGACCACATCTACTTTAACCCTGACCACATCTACTTTAACCCTTACCACATCTACTATAGACTACATCTACGATAGACCCCATCTACTATAGACGACATCTACTATAGACCACATCTACTATAACCCTGACCACATCTACTATAACCCTGACCACATCTACTTTAACCCTGACCACATCTACTTTAACCCTTACCACATCTACTATAGACTACATCTACTATAACCCTGACCACATCTACTATAATCCTGACCACATCTACGATAGACCCCATCTACTATAGACGACATCTACTATAGACCACATATACTATAACCCTGACCACATCTACTATAACCCTGACCACATCTACTATAACCCTGACCACATCTACTATAGACCACATCTACTATAATCCTGACCACATCTACGATAGACCCCATCTACTATAGACAACATCTACTATAGACCACATCTACTATAACCCTGACCACATCTACTATAACCCTGACCACATCTACTTTAACCCTGACCACATCTACTTTAACCCTTACCACATCTACTATAGACTACAACTACTATAACCCTGGCCACATCTACTATAACCCTGACCACATCTACTATAAGCCTGACCACATCTACTATAACCCTGACTACATCTACTATAGACCACATCTACTATAAGCCTGAACACATCTACTATAGACCACATCTACGATAGACCCCATCTACTATAGACGACATCTACTATATACCACATCTACTGTAACCCTGACCACATCTACTATAACCCTGACCACATCTACTATAACCCTGACCACATCTACTTAAACCCTGACCACATCTACTTTAACCCTTACCACATCTACTATAGACTACATCTACTATAACCCTGACCACATCTACTATAACCCTGACCACATCTACGATAGACCCCATCTACTATAGACGACATCTACTATAGACCACATATACTATAACCCTGACCACATCTACTATAACCCTGAACACATCTACTATAACGCCTGACCACATCTACGATAGACCCCATCTACTATAGACGACATCTACTATAGACCACATCTACTATAACCCTGACCACATCTACTATAACCCTGACCACATCTACTTTAACCCTGACCACATCTACTTTAACCCTTACCACATCTACTATAGACTACATCTACTATAACCCTGGCCACATCTACTATAACCCTGACCACATCTACTATAAGCCCGACCACATCTACTATAACCCTGACTACATCTACTATAGACCACATCTACTATAACCCTGACCACATCTACTATATCCCTGACCACATCTACTATAGACCATATCTACTATAACCCTGACCACATCTACTATAGACCACATCTACTATAAGCCTGACCACATCTACTATAGACCACATCTACGATAGACCCCATCTACTATACACCACATCTACTATAGACCACATCTACTATAACCCTGACCACATCTACTATAACCCTGACCACATCTACTATAACCTTGGCCACATCTACTATAACCCTTACCACATCTACTATAGACCACATCTACTATAAGCCTGACCATATCTACTATAGACCACATCTACTATAGACGACATCTACTATAGACCACATCTATTATAACCCTGACCACATCTACTTTTTACCCTGACCACATCTACTTTAACCCTTACCACATCTACTATAGACTACATCTACTATAACCCTGGCCACATCTACTATAACCCTGACCACATCTACTATAAGCCTGACCACATCTACTATAACCCTGACTACATCTACTATAGACCACATCTACTATAGACCACATCTACTATAACCCTGACCACATCTACTATAGACCACATCTACTATAACCCTGACCACATCTACTATATCCCTGACCACATCTACTATAGACCATATCTACTATAACCCTGACCACATCTACTATAGACCACATCTACTATAAGCCTGACCACATCTACTATAGACCACATCTACGATAGACCCCATCTACTATAGACGACATCTACTATAGACCACATCTACTATAACCCTGACCAAATCTACTATAACCCTGACCACATCTACTATAACCCTGGCCACATCTACTATAACCCTTACCACATCTACTATAGACCACATCTACTATAAGCCTGACCACATCTACTATAGACCACATCTACTATAGACGACATCTACTATAGACCACATCTACTATAGACCACATCTACTATAACCCTGACCACGTCTACTTTAACACTGACCACATCTACTTTAACCCTGACCACATCTACTTTAACCCTTACCACATCTACTATAGACTACATCTACTATAACCCTGACCACATCTACTATAAGCCTGACCACATATACGATAGACCCCATCTACTATAGACGACATCTACTATAGACCACTATACTATAACCCTGACCACATCTACTATAACCCTGAACACATCTACTATAACCCTGACTACATCTACTATAGACCACATCTACTATAACCCTGACCACATCTACTATAGACCACATCCACTATAACCCTGACCACATCTACTATAACCTGAACACATCTACTATAACCCTGACCACATCTACTATAGACCACATCTACTATAAGCCTGACCACATCTACGATAGACCCCATCTACTATAGACGACATCTACTATAGACCCACATCTACTATAAACCCTGACCACATCTACTATAACCCTGACCACATCTATCTTTAACCCTGACCACATCTACTATAACCCTGACCACATCTACTATAGACTACATCTTACTATAACCCTGACCACATTCTACTATAATCCTGACCACAATCTACGATAGACCCCATCTACTATAGACGACATCTAACTATAGACCACATCTACTATAACCCTGACCACATCTCCTATAACCCTGACCACATTCTACTTTAACCCTGACCACATCTACTTTAACCCTTACCACATCTACTATAGACTACATCTACTATAACCCTGACCACATCTACTATAATCCTGACCACATCTACGATAGACCCCATCTACTATAGACGACATCTACTATAGACCACATATACTATAACCCTGACCACATCTACTATAACCCTGAACACATCTACTATAGACCACATCTACTATAAGCCTGACCACATCTACGATAGACCCCATCTACTATAGACAACATCTACTATTGACCACATCTACTATAACCCTGACCACATCTACTATAACCCTGACCACATCTACTTTAACCCTGACCACATCTACTTTAACCCTTACCACATCTACTATAGACTACAACTACTATAACCCTGGCCACATCTACTATAACCCTGACCACATCTACTATAAGCCTGACCACATCTACTATAACCCTGACTACATCTACTATAGACCACATCTACTATAAGCCTGACACATCTACTATAGACACATCTACGATAGACCCCATCTACTATAGACGACATCTACTATATACCACATCTACTGTAACCCTGACCACATCTACTATAACCCTTACCACATCTACTATAGACTACATCTACTATAACCCTGGCCACATCTACTATAACCCTGACTACATCTACTATAGACCACATCTACTATAGACCACATCTACTATAGACCACATCTACTATAAGCCTGACCACATCACTAAACCCTGACTACATCTACTATAGACCACATCTACTATAAGCCTGACCACATCATACTATAACCCTGGACTACATCTACTATAGACCACCATCTACTATAAGCCTTGACCAACATCTACTATGACCCTTCCTACATCTACTATAGACCACATCTACTATAACCCTGACCAGATCTACTATAGACCACATCTGCTATAACCCTGAACACATCTACTATAGACCACATCTACTATAAGCCTGACCACATCTACGATAGACCACATCTACTATAGACCACATCTACTATAGACCACATCTACTATAGGCCTGACCACATCTACTATAACCCTGACTACATCTACTATAGACCACATCTACTATAAGCCTGACCACATCTACTATAGACCACATCTACTAGAGACCACATCTACTATAGACCACATCTACTATAAGCCTGACCACATCTACTATAACCCTGACTACATCTACTATATGCCTGACCACATCTACTATAAGCCTGACCACATCTACTATAACCCTGACCACATCTACTATAGACTACATCTACTATAGACCACATCTACTATAAGCCTGACCACATCTACTATAACCTGACTACATCTACTATAGACCACATCGACTATAACCCTGACTACATCTACTATAGACCACATCTACTGTAAGCCTGACCACATCTATGATAGACCACATCTACTATAGACCACATCTACTATAACCCTGACCACATCTACTATAGACCACATCTACTATAACCCTGACCACATCTAATTTAACCCTGACCACATCTACTATAACCCTGACCACATCTACTATATCCCTGACCACATCTACTATAGACCACATCTACTATAGACCACATCTACTATAAGCCTGACCACATCTACTATAGACCACATCTACGATAGACCCCATCTACTATAGACGACATCTACTATAGACCACATCAACTATAACCCTGACCACATCTACTATAACCCTGACCACATCTACTTTAACCCTGACCACATCTACTTTAACCCTTACCACATCTACTAAAGACTACATCTACTATAACCCTGGCCACATCTACTAAACCCTGACCACATCTACTATAAGCCTGACCACATCTACTATAAACCCGACTACATCTACTATAGACCACATCTACTATAAGCCTGACCACATCTACTAGACCACATCTACGATAGACCCCATCTACTATAGACGACATCTACTATAGACCACATCTACTATAACCCTGACCACATCTACTATAACCCTGACCACA